>NC_133500.1:7822368-7985614 GCF_025370935.1 Choristoneura fumiferana
GCCCAAGATAGGTTCCGTAGCCATTTACGAAAAAAATTTACTATGTACTATTAATATCAATTTACAACCTGGCATTTAACTACCTGGTCATGTTACGATCTTGATGCTATTTCTACTACTTGGTCATGTTACGATCTTGACATTCTACTACCTGGTTATTTTACGCCTTGACGTTCTACTATCTGGTTATTTTTACGATCTTGACATTGTAACTACCTGACCATTCTACGACCTGGGCACCTGGACATTTACGACTTATGACATAAGACGCCGGAGCCAAAATAATTATAATAACAAATATAATAAATATCACGGGACAATTCACACAATTGACCTAGTCCCAAAGTAAGCTTAGCAAAGTTTGTGTTATGGATATACATATATACTTAAATACATATTAAACACCCAAGACCCGAGAACAAACATTCGTATTTTTCATACAAATATCTGCCCCGACACGGGAATCGAACCCGGGACCTCAAGCTTTGTAGTCAAGTTCTCTTACCACTAGGCCAGCTTGGTCATGCATAAACGTGGGGGACGGCACCAACCATGGACATGTTAAGTTAGCACAGCAATAATGGACAACATGGATTCAATGACCTTAGCACCATTCATAAACTTGACTAGGATATGATTATCAGGGTTTACTAGTGTTTCGGCGAATAACGTTTGGCAACCTGTTTCATTTCGCAACTTTTCATTTCCCAACTGTTTAATATTTCTGAAACTGTAAATATTTCAGGATTTTTATAAAACTAACCTTACCTAACCTAAAGGGTTCTACACGATGACCCTGAAATAAATCCTGAAATATTTACAGTTTAACCCCCTTATTCATAAAACTTAACAAGCCTATGTTAACTAACAAATGCTTTGCCCCTTTCTAACAAATACAAATGTCGAAGTGACAGATAAGGACAAACGAATTTTAGCGGCATTTTAACTGAAATAGGTTTGATTGTCGTTTATGAATAAGGAGGTTAGAGTTTGCGAAATAAAAAGTTGCGAAATGAAACAGGTTGCCAAACGTTACGTTGCGAAAAGGCAGTACTCGGATTATCAGTTATATCGGAATATTAGTGTTATTTTATTACATAGTTTTAAAAAAGTACGGTCCGTTCTTTAAATATGGGTTAACGGTAAGAAAACCATTATTGGTTCTTGTCCATGATTTGTGTCATCACCCTCATCAAAATCATCAGCATATATACATTTAAATAGGTATGACCTTGACTGTACTTTACTTAGCTGTCGTTCCAAGGATTTATTATCTATAACCTAACCAACAAAAAGTTAAAAAAACCCACGACTTTGTCACTTCACAATTCAATATATCAAAAATGGCTTAACCGATTTCGATGAAACAGATCTAAGAACCATCGTCAGAAAACCGGATTTCAAATAAAAAAAACCGCATTCAAATCGGTTCACCCGTTTAAGAGCTACGGTGCCACAGACAGACACACAGCGGTCAAACTTATAACACCCCTCGGGAGTTAAAAGAAGTTCAATCCCGAAAATGGTAGAATGAGTACGAAATATTTAGCCCTATTTAAAGGACATTAAGCACGCCAAACTAGGATCGTTACCCCTGAAGCGAGGGCGTATTTAATAATTAAATCATGTCTTTTATAACTTAGCGTGACAACAATGGAGTTTGGGCTCGGCAGGCGGTTTTGTTAAACATTTTGTTTACGTAGAAATAATGAATAAGCTAGTTTTGGCTTCGCTTGGTTAGATATTTTTTAAAGTCCGTCCTATTCCTATTACTATAGTTGCTGTAACAAGAAGTAAAAAAAAAAAAGCTGTCAAGTACGAGTAAGACTAGCGCACGTTGGGTTCTGTACCATTATCTATAGGTACAACATTAGACATTAGCAAAAAACACGTATGTTGTATGGGGGCCCCCTTAAATACCTATTTATTTTATTTTAATTTCATTATTTATTTTTGAAGTGAATGTACGACTAAATATTCGATGAATATTTCAAGCGTCTACCTGTTGCCGTTAATAATATCGAGCAAAAAATGGCAAAAAAAAACAAGTTTGTTATATGGGAGTCCCCCTTAAAAAAATGTATTCTGTTTTTAGTATTTTTATTATTGCAGCAACAGAAATCCATAATATGTGAAAATTTCAAGTGTATAGTTTTTTTGCGAACTTCTTTCCGCTGGCGTTCGTGTCGTCATAGTGTATTGTATGTTTTTATATGTTTTAGTATTTTAAATGGGTCCCACTGAAAAACAGCGTTGCGGCTTGCCGTAACATTATGCTGAGTGAGGCCCACTTTATACTATTCGATGTTATTTTTATTCTTTCCATCTAGTGTATTATTATGTGTATCGAATATGTGTAAATAAATGTTTCTCTCTCTCTCTCTCTCCTTCTCTCTCTTTTCTTGCTTTCTCAGTTTGCTCAAAGTTTTTTTTTTTTTTTTTTTCAGATATGGTGTATCGTTGGCAATGCTGCGACAATTCTGACAGTTGAGTGACGTAAGCAAAAAACAAGATGGCGGAAGCGGAAGGAGGAGCAAGCGAGCAGGATGATGTTTCATTCTTGCGTACGGTGAGTTTATCTTCTTTTTTTTCGATTTTTTTTATTCGACTGGATGGCAAACGAGCAAGTGGGTCTCCTGATGGTAAGAGATCACCATCGCCCATAAATATCTGCAACACCACGGGTATTGCAGATTTGTTGCCAACCTAAGAACCTAGTTAAGATGGGATACCTCAAGTGCCAGTAATTTCACCGGCTGTCTTAGTCTCCACGCCGAAACACAACAGTGCAAGCACTGCTGCTTCACGGCAGAATTAGCGAGCAAGATGGTGGTAGCAATCCGGGCGGACCTAGCACAAGGTCCTACCACCTGCAAAATTTCCTCACACGTATATATTTGGTATATATTTGTTGCTGACTGTACCTATCACGTGTCCTGAATCGCTTTGTATACTGTGTTTAAGATGGACACATTAAGATAAATAAACACACTTCCAAACCGTGCTACTATTTCAAACTAAACAATAAAATTCCTAGTGTCTCCTAACCAGCTACTATATTTATCTGGCTGGGTCTTGGCACTACTATGAGGTGCCATTTAAGCGGTTCAGAATGCATCTGTATCCAGGAAGTGCCAACCCTACGTTGGCAGGTTTGAATTGCGATCGCTATCGCTTTCGTTTGACATTTGAAGACGATTTAAATAGATGGCCTGGTTTAATAGAACGAGAAAGTCTATGCTCTGTGTTTTTTTTTTAATAAATGACCCGTTGTTTGTGGTAACGTGTCCGTGATAGATAAATCGACTATATCGTAGAAATGACTTAAGTCGCATATCAATTCTGTGCATACTACATACAACCGGTCATTTACTTAAGTTTTTCACCTGTATCACATTTTTGACGCAAAATGGCAACTTGCCATTTTCTATTTATTGTCTCCTATACTTATAAAGTAGGAAAAAAGCAATAATTCGAGATGAAACGATAAATTTACCAGAAACCTTAAGCATTAAAAGCAAAATTAAAAACAAACTTACTTCACGTTATACCTAAATGTAAGGCTTAGTGTTATCAGTTAGCTTATAAAAACCTCAATTGAATGAAAGGAATGGCATTGTTGGCAAAAATGGGTTAAATGAAAAGCGGTCACTCGCTGAATGAGACCGGTAATTGGACGACGGCTGCTCTAGGGTTGCCAAAATATTGTGGATTTTTTATTTCAACTAGGTAAATAAAATACAACGTATCTCTACTCTCTAGACAATGACCGAAATCATGAGTAGGTAGAGTTCGTTCTCAGGAATGTATAATAAAATTGTAAATAATTTGATTAGATGAATATAAAAAATAATGTAGTATTAAATCGTTATTCAGTTATAAATCTCCAGTATATACGTACTGCTGGGCACAGGCCTCCTCTAAGAGGGCTTGGGCATAGTTGGAGTGCGGATTTGAATCACACACACCAATTGAATTGCTTCTCAGATTTGTACAGTTTCACGATGTTTTCCTTCAACGAAGCTCGTATAAAATGTAATTCCGCACATGAATTTTCGAAAACTCAGAGGTGGAGTTTGAAATCAGCTTATCGATAGTCAAACCATGACAGTTTACTAGCCACCACGTTTTAATTATTCAGTTATTTCTCCGTTAATACTGTGTTGTTTGGTGGGTGGTTTAGTACATAAATAGGTTAGAAATACCATTCATCTATATTTTTTCTATTCATCATTGTCCAGAGGGGAGAGTAGAGACACGTTGTATATCGTCACTTTCCTCACGATGTTTCCTTTACTTAACGTTCATAAATTTCAAAAACTTACCTACGTGTAACTCTTCTATGTTCTGAAATTTTATTTACTGACTCAAGCTTTGGCCGAAATTTTAAAGTTCATTCGACAAGTATTTCACAATTCAATCAAAAGTATCAACCATATCTTCAACGACAAAAACCCTTGAAAAATCGAATATATAAATCATAACAGTAAGATAGAACTCAATATTATGTCAACCCTAACAGTAGAAGAAAATCATCTTTTGAAGTGAAATAGAACGGGCTCGATTCGAAGTTCTCACTTTGTACGTTAAATTGGCAGGATACCGCTTTATTGCGTTTCCTTTGCATTGTAAACCTTATTTTGGGCTGGATAAGAGCAAATTTGTTGAAGTAGTTCAATTGATATACAAAGGTATAGAAATGATGATAATAAATTGATAGGCAATTATTTATTTGATGTGCAATTAATAATATTCCTTTATTTAAGTTCTAAACTGTCTATTTCAAGGAAAATATTTTAAATATCAAATATTAATCTCCTCTTCTATTTTATTTCTCTGTTTCATGTACCTACTGATTTTACTATTTATATTATGGTGTTCAATAAAGAGTCATTGCATTGTATTGTATTAAATATCATCTTTATGCTACGAACAAATAATACCTTTATGTGATTCTTTAAGGCATCGTCTTTAGTGAAATTCCTTCTACATCCCTTAAAAAAGTATGTATAATGAAATTTATCTTGAAACATCATGTCTTGATATTCCCTTTTTGTCTGTCACAGGAATACATGATGCGCCTGTTGTATCTCTTGGTATCCCTTACATGATGCGCCTGTTGTATCTCTTGGTATCCCTTTTGCCTGTCAGAGGAAGACATGATGTGCCTGTCATATTTGTTCTGATATCCCTTTAACCTGTTACAGGGAGTCCTGAGGCCGTATTGTCTAACGCTCTGTAGTTCGCGATTGCATTCGCCATCTCTTTCTACCCCCGTCTTACACCGTGTGATAGAAGGAAGTGGTGGAAACGATTGTGATTCCATGTGTGTTAGACAGTGAGGCCTCTGCCTGTCATGTCTCTTGATATCTTTTATGCCTGTCACAGGAAGACATGGTGTGTCTGTCGTGCACGGCGACAGGGGAGCGCGTGTGCCTGGCAGCTGAAGGCTTCGGCAACAGGCACTGTTTCCTCGAGAACATCGCTGACAAAAACATACCGCCTGACCTGTCGCAGTGCGTCTTCGTCATTGAGCAGGTAAGCTGTGACATTCTCACCATCATCATAGACATTATCATCGGTATCATTATCGTCACATTGATAATGTCCTAGTCCCACTCGACCAATATCATCGTTATCGAGGAGGAATAATGTGTTTTTGTTAATGCACCTAATCGTATCATCTCCTCTGTCATCATCAGCAGCGCCATAGTCCTCGTTATCGTTACCGTCATAGCCATAATCGTCATCATCACTTTCAGCATTTTCCAGAGTATATACCCTACCTATAACATATTATAAAATCTCATTTATATCTAAAAACAGATATAGTGTACTACTTTTTACTGAAAATTCATCAAAATTGACCATTGGTTTCAATGGTTTAGGCTTTACCGTTTAATATACTAGTTTCTCCTTTTAATATAATTTTTCCTTTCAGGCGCTGTCAGTACGAGCACTTCAAGAGTTGGTGACAGCGGCAGGCTCAGAAACGGTGACTAATAATATTATACTACCCTTTGTACATTTGTTTTATCACATTTATGTAAAACTGTTAAATTAACTTGTTCTGAAAGTTTCGTACTGTCCACCTTTAAATAATTTTCAATAAATGTTCCACTAAACAGTTCTGGCGTGAAAATTGTAAATTTTACTACTGTGTTGTTTAAAAATCCTTCTATTTTTAGTACAAGAATGTAGTATGCTTTGCAAGGGCTGCACGGCTTCATAATGATGAATCATTATTTCCTAATTATGCACGAGTAGCTATTCTGTTTTATTTGTGGCAGTAGCAATATAGAATCAGTTATAACTTAGATATATTTTATTAGAAGAAATAATTATTGCTAACTTTGTTTCGGAATATTTCTGGCCAAAGATTGTCTTTAGGAAAGCGCTGGTAGAATTTGCAAAACCACGAGTCTACGAAACGAATGAAAGAGTCCTCTTCGACTTTGATTTTCACAGAGTAGAAATTTGTTGTTTGTGCTGTTTTAAGACTTAATTTATCCTATTTGTCGCTAATTTCTTTATATTTTTCAATTATGATTATTAAAGTGTCTATTAGTACCTACAACACGTTTCTTGGTTTTAATATTTTACGTTTTGTCCTTGGTTTCTGAATTATACCACATGATAAAAAAGTGATCAATACCAATTGAAGAGTTAAAAATATTACCTATAGTTTTTTACATGATTGTTCATTATGTGTGGCGGCAGCTCTTGCAACTTGTCAGTAATTGGTTGGAAACTACACAGCAGTCCGATTTGTAATTCTTACGTTAAGTCTTTTACGTTAAATTGTTTCTTAACATTTGTCCACGAGGGATTTTAAATATCAAATCTTTTGTATGATTCAGCATATTATTACTGTGTTAACAAACTCTTGTGAATAATAATCTTTTACGAATCGCTGTCGTGTTTAAATTGCAGGGAAAAGAAAACTTAGTAAGTATCAGCCATTGTTCGGTAAAAATGCATGCGAAATTCAATTCAATACGAATTGGCATTGACATCTGTCTTAGAATCAGCGACTACATTATAGTTGTTAATAAAAGTATTAATCTAAATTTAATTTTCAAATTTCATCGATTTATTTTACCATTGGACTAATGAATGTGGTATCGTATAGAAGCGACACTCCCTTGCGAATGTTTTTTGTGCAGGACAAAGATCGTTTAAGCGGCTTTGTTGCAAAAATTCCTGCTAAAAGGACACACGGTCGTCTGTGTATATCAAATTTTTAGTGTTATGTTAAATGAAAGTTTTCTTGAATTGAATGATGATGTGTTCCTGTTATTCCATATTAGGATATTGCTCGGCTTTTTTCTGCTCTCTCCTCGTTCATTTTATGGTGGTTAAAATGCATATCCGTTTTTTTATGCTATAGGAGTTTTATTTTATATCATAAAGTGGGGTATTTATTAATAAAACATAGCATAGTACAAATCAAAATAAGTTTTTTATTAAGTTTAAATATTGAGTAAAATCCGAAATGTTACTGAAACTTGTGAACCGTCAAAGGCCATAATCCATGTATGTACATATAACTAATAGACTACTTATAGTTGCGTAGTGGCTTAATTAAAAAAAAATCCTCTCCCTAACCTAACCTAACCAGTATTTGTCGAATGATTAAGACCTGATTCCTCCTACACATACAGTCGAGGGCATAAATATCTATACAGCCATAGCGCCAAATATATGTACTCGTATACATTAACCTTATAGTTGGTAGCATAAAGGTGTAAGTATAGATATTTTTGACGCCTTGGTAACGTACTTATATTTATGCCTTTGACTGTACGACTCAGTTAGTTGTCCAGCTGTACGGTCACGCGTGTAGGAGAATATTGCGGTCATATTAGGAGATTCACTTCGGAATGAGTGATAATAAGCTGAAACCTCGTATACAGCTTCATTTTGGTGTCGTAAATGTTGTCTCAAAAGTCACATTTAATCTCGTGTCCGCGTCGTAATTGATTCAAGGTCAAATATCATAAAAGTCAGTTTTTCGCGATTATCTCGGTTTCTATAGCTCCAGTGACGTTAACATTTATTACAAAATATTAGAGCATACAATTTGGAACAAATATTTGTGTTAAAACATTTCGTACGTCCAACCGTTTTTGAGATAATCATAATCATAATAATCATTTATTGTGTGTGGAATTCAGGTTACAGTTAATGACAGATATAGTTGTACAAGTATAGTTTCACCAAACCCTACCCTTTCAGGTGTACACACATGAAAATCGATTTAAATTGAACATATAAAATTAAATTATTATTACATTAAGCATAACATCAAAATTGATGTGTGTCCACGATTGATTGATATACAAATTATTTAATACAATTTACAATGTCAGTCAAATTAAATGTCAGATATTCAAATGATATTTTAATGATAGAGCCGAAATAATCGTGAAAACTGACTTAATTTGACCTTGATTAACTTACGACGCGGACACGAGATTAAGGGGCGGTTTCACCATCCATTGATTAGCGTTAACCGACGGTTAAATGTGATGCCGTCTCTGTCTATTCGAACAAAACAAATAGAGACGGCATCACACCTAACCGCCAGTTAACACTAATCAATGGATGGTGAAACAGCCCCTAAATGTGATATTTGAGCCAACATTTAGGATACCAAAATGGAGCTGTATACGAGTTTCCAGTTTATTATCCCTCATTTCGAGATTTACCCCTTCTCATTCCTTAGATGACTGAATAATTAATCGAACTAATTGAAACATGTTACTTTTTTAAAATATCAAAGGGAGTGTCTAATACGATATAACTGTTTACTATTCTTTCGATTGTACTAATCTTCATTGTGGATGCAGAAATTCTTGACCTTTTGAATCAGCCTTCAGAACCTTGATTTCGTTTTTCGATCGTTGCTCTAGACTCACTTATGCGCCTGACTGTACTTTTAACAGTCGTTTTCGGCTTCCGTTTTACAGGTGTTTTATTTTAATAACTTTTTAAACGATTTCTTATTGGAACCCTTTCAACCGTAAGACAGATATCTTTTGTTGCACGGAATATTAAATCTAATCTGAATTTGCGTAACTTATATTTAAGTACGTTGCATATGTTGAAGAATATATCTATGAACGTGTAGTTAGATATATCTGTCATTGGTGTTAAAATTATAATACTAACTGCCTTAAAAAATAGGTCGTCTATATGTTTTGTACTATCTTAAAATGTTTAAAATTTATAATTTCATTTAAATTAAAAAAATTTTTTGGCAGTTACTATTGCCCTAAACATAATATTTACTTTAATAACTATTCTTTTCTCTACTTTTTATTTATTTTATCTTTGTAATGTTGTCTCGATTTTATTGTCAACTACTGTACTACAAGTAATCTATCGTTTACTTTTCATTGTTTTTAAACATATACAAGACATGACAGCTTTTCCATAAAAAAAACCCTAGTTGTCTTGATTTTTTTTATTAACTAATTCGCTGTACGGTACTTTATAAATACTCGTAGCCTTTGGTACAGATATTCAACATACATAACTGAACTTAACTTTATGTCAAAAATGTTGCAATTTTGTAATATTTCATTCACACCCTTACCAATTTTTTTTAATCTTCTTTTTCAGGGTAAAGGCACAGGTTCTGGGCATAGAACTCTGCTTTATGGCAATGCTATATTGCTGCGGCATCTGAACAGTGACATGGTAAGTCACATTACTCTTTGACGACCACGTAATATAGTACCTAATAATTCATAATAGAGGCCGTACATCATTCTCTTCGGCGCTAACTGCCTACTCGACTGAGCCCCAATTATATTTAGATGGGGTAAAAGTATTTATGATTGGTTTTTTTGGTAAAAGTATTTGTTGTGGCGTTTTAATTACTTATCGGTTCAAACGCTATAGTAAATTGCCAAATTGATCAGCTACGATTAGCCAATTTATTTTAGGCTCGGTTTTATTTTAGGTTGTGTTGCTCTGAAGATGAGCTCTGGTTGAGTTCGAAACGTGTCAGTGTAGTGTGGTGGTGGTGATAGATGGGTTTGTGTGAGTTGTGTGTGTTCTTACAGTGTGGAGGTGGAGGAACTGTATGAACACGCATATCGTGCATAAACGTAGCTATCATAAGGTCGCGGGTGAGCAAAGATTTTTTTTAGTTCATTGATATGGACCTCCGCAAAGTAACGCCTGATTCAATAAATTACCCAACTTATTTTATTTTTCTTATTTATTTATTTTTTAAACAAAACAGGTAGGTAAATTATTAGTCTGTTACATTGCTTTTCTTGACATCAAAGCTACTGTGGCAAAAATATTGTAGAACCGCAAAAAAAGAATTTTGCTAATTTCTGTCATTGTCTTTGAGCGGTTTGAATATTTGTCTGATGTTCTTTTGAACGTTAGAGGAGCTCGCGAGGAGTACTCTCATTTTTCTCATACATTTCGCCGTACTTTCGTCATTTATTACATATATATTATGCCCATATTTCGATTTTACAGTACCTGGCCTGTTTGTCCACGTCATCGTCCCAGGACAAGTTGGCGTTTGACGTGGGTCTGCAGGAACACTCGCAGGGAGAGGCCTGCTGGTGGACCCTGCATCCGGCCAGTAAGCAGAGGTAAAGCACCGTGGCTCCTGTTTTTAATCGAAATTTAAGAATTGAACGATTGAATGATTTAGTGATTGAATGAGTGACCTTAAACAAATGAATGAGTGTACCAACGATATTGCGAGATATATGAAAATTGAACATTTCAAATGCAAAAACGAAGTACGACGTCGCTTTTAACTTTATTTTTTATTCTTGTGGTCGTACCTATCCTACTAGTAGTATAAATGCGGAAGTTTGTGAGTATTTGTGTGTGTGTCTATGTTTGTTACTCCGTCACGCTAAAACTGCTCGGCGGATTTGGATGAAATTTGTTGTGCAGATAGCTGGACGTCTACAATAACAATAACACATGGGCAACTTTTTATCATGATATTCCCACGCTACCTACGAGTATAGTGATAAAATCTTGAAATTCACAAACCGCTGCATTTGGAGTCTTGAAATTTAGCATGGTTGCTTTAGTGCAATGTCGATCAAATCACGATATAACTTGCGGGAATTCCATTGGGAATTTATCAAAATCCCGGAATCTAATCTCCAATATCTGTATCTGTGCCAAGATACAGGCTCAGCCTAGTTTGGTACTCACCAGATACATCTGGTATATTGTAATAGTGGTCATTTTTAGATAAATAAAAATTATTCTTATTCTTATTCTTAATATATTTGTTATTCGTGCAAAGCCGCGGGTAAAATCTTGTATATGATAATGTATTTAAGTAACAATATCGCTTCAAAAAATTCTCATTACATATTCCAGCCTATTTTTCCAATCACAATTTCCTCGGCGTTGCTTCGTCATGTTTTTTCAAATTAGACTTTGTAATGAGGTGTCTGTAACTTGCAGGTCTGAGGGTGAAAAGGTGCGGGTGGGGGACGACCTTATCCTCGTGTCTGTGGCCACTGAGAGATACTTGGTAAGTTTGGAGAACCTTATAGGGTTTAGTTTGTTAGTTTAGTTTTTTTTTTGTTATATAGCTAGTCGATACGACTATCCCGTTAATATTATAAATGCGAAAGTTTGTTTGTTTGTAACCTCTTCAAGTATAAACCGTTAAACCGATTTAGATGAAATTCTGTATACATATAGTTTGAGTCCCGGGACTATTATCCCGGAAAATTGCATAATTCCCGTGGGATACCGATAAACGAATTCTACGCGGACGGAGTCGCGTAAAACAGCTAGTAGGGTCTACTTTATTAGTTTAGTTTTTTTTTATATGGCTGTGTCAGGCGTAGGACAGTTTTGCCAGTGCTCAGTGGGTTTATGGTTTATCCGTTGTACAATAAAAAAATCTAGAAAACGAAATATGTAAGGTAAAGGTGGAAGTACCACGACAGCGCGTATTTTCTAGGGTCTAAACTTGAGCAAATACGAATAAAAGTTTCTAGTAAATAAAGGTTTCTACTTTTGTATTTTTTTATTTTGCCGTAAAGTTGAATTGAACAATTTTTTTATTTCTTTCGCATTTTGATGACCAATTATTATTATTCACTATCTGGATTATGATAAGATTTCAACAAAATACATTAGAAATATAAATTTAGAAATAGGTATTTTTGTGTAGTCCCTTTAAAAAAATGTAAACGAATGGCGAACTTTTGGAAAATAATGAGGTGAATTGTACATTGTGGGCGGAATTTTTTGATACACGACAACATCCTGTATCAATTTATCAAATCAGCCCACATCCATCCACTGCTGAATAAATACCTCTTCATCTTCACGCCACTTTGAAGCTACATCATTCAAAATTAACATAGGCTACTTTTTATCCCGGGAAAATGATAAATTCCCACGGGGCACAAGTTTGGCCAACAGCTAGTAGCTAATAACCAGATATTGTCGGTCGAACCCGGACTTTCATAGTCAGGTCGTGGCCATCAGGTCCTTTACCATGGAACCTTTTCAAAGGAAAGTCCATTACGATTTTCCTTGTTAATTAATGCGATGTCACTATGACGTTTACTGTGAATTGGTTCCATGGTGGCCAATGAATTAAAGTCCTTGTTCGTACCTAATGTAAACAAGCTAACATAACCGAAGTAGTTGCTTACTTAATGTTCTGTTTTTCCGAATTGTGTAGGTATTATGAGGCCTTTAATAAAGTATTTCTATTGTAGTGTTAATAGTCATTTTGTCTATCTCTTCCAGCACACAACGAAAGAGAACGAAGTATCCATCGTGAACGCGTCCTTCCACGTCACCCATTGGTCGGTCCAGCCGTACGGCACAGGCATTTCACGAATGAAATACGTCGGCTACGTGTTCGGAGGAGACGTGCTGAGGTTCTTCCATGGGGGTGACGAGTGTCTCACTATACCAAGCACTTGGAGTAAAGAAGGGGGGCAGAAGTAAGTACAAATTTAGATATTAATCTGGTATAGCATCACTTCGTCTAAGTCAGCTGGTAGGTTCTCTATCGTTTGCCCGAATTTCATTCTTATCGTTTTCCATAATTTTCATTTGCCATAAAGTAATTTATTTCTGAAATAGTATTTTCTTCAGAGTTGATATTAAACTAACCTAACCTAACCTACTGCATTCTATAAGACGGCATTTAAAAAAATCCTGACAACAGCACGGTTCTATATATTTTATGGCAAACGTTGGTATGGCAAGTGAAATTATGGTAAGTGAAGTAAATCGCAGCTGTTCTAATTAGCAAGGTATTCTAAAAAGTATCTTGTCCTAACTTATTTGTGTCGGAAACTTGAAAAAAAAAACATAGGTTAGAGTTGCGTCAAGGTGCGAAGCGTCTCAGCCACGCGGAATAGAAGCTCCGCGAAGCGAAGGTCCGTCGACTTTGACTCATAGAATGTACGATGCATGGAGACTGACTAAACATTAGGGGAACTTAGATCAGTTGCTTCTTAGACCACCTGCTACTTAGACCAGCTGCTTTTCCTGTCAAATCTTTATGCTTTGAACAATTGTCTAACTCATCCACATTTGTCCACAGTATCGTAGTTTACGAAGGCGGCTCAGTGATGTCCCAAGCCCGGTCTTTGTGGAGGCTCGAGCTCGCCCGCACCAAGTGGGCCGGTGGCTTCATCAACTGGCTGCATCCTATGCGGATCCGGCACATCACCACGGGGCGGTATCTGGGGGTCAACGACCAGAACGAGCTGTATTTGATTAACAGGTAAAGTATGGGGATATTGCAATGTAGGATAACCTCCTAACGCCCAAAGTCCTTTATAAAGGACTTATCGGTCATTTGACATTAAACTCTCTCACAAGTGATATAAAACTTCATGTTCATAAAACAAAAATTTGACTTGAATAATTTGAACTGTTCTTAAGAGCGGGATCCTCGTTGATTGGATCAAAATATACGCTTAAGACCGTATGTTTAAAAATCTAGTATTAGCAAAGACATACTTCTAAAACTAGCCAAGTGTGTGATAAGCTCGCGTGGAGAGGGTTCTATACTTTCCTAGATATTACGGATTATATTTCTATATTATTTTGTATTGTGTGTGTGTTATTTTGTTTTGTGTTCTTTATTTTACATAAAACACATGAAATCAACAGGATAATAAAATCTACAAAGGTGAACTTATCTCTTAAATGGATCTCTTCCAGTTAACTTTTAAACGATTAACAGGATATCAGAAACAAGAGTAGACACTATTTTAAACACCAACACATCTGGCTTTGTGTCATTGACTTGCATAATATGGTGTTCTAATATTCAACTCAATCGGTTCAATAGTTTCAGAGTAAATTGGCTGTGTTCATTCAGACGTGCGAGTTCTGTGTTTTTTGAGGTACGAAACCCTAAAAACATATTTTTTATTCGTACAGAGACGAAGCTACTACTGCTTCTTGCGCGTTCTGCTTGCGCCAAGAGAAGGATGACCAGAAAGTGGTGCTCGAGGACAAGGATCTGGAAGTCATCGGCTCTCCCATCATCAAATACGGTGACTCTACCGTCATCGTGCAACATTCTGAGACAGGACTATGGCTCTCCTACAAGGTATTTTTTTTTCATGTTGACCGTAATAGATCCCACTGGGGCAAAGGCTTTCCTCCGCCACTCTTCCCTATCCTGGGGATCCACCGGCCAGTCGAGCTGAAAAGCGCTCAGGTCGTCCCTCCATCTCTTCTTGGTCTTGTCTGCCTCTGCTCCTTTGGCCATCCTTAGGAGCCCATTCCGTATCGATTCGTGCCCATCGGTTCGGATGCATGCGGCAGACATGTCCGGCCCAGTCCCACTTCGGGTTGGCGGTCTTGACAACTACAGCTGTAATACGAGTTTTGGAGCATACCGAGAATACCACACTCAATTCGAATATCTACATTTAACAACAATAAAAAAACTAGACAGCGTATGTAGCAACTTTTATAAGACTGATGGGTATTCTACGTCTAACAAACAACGACCTGTCATTTTGTCGCCAAAGAAAAAAAAAAGAAAAAGGCGCCAAAGATGTGACTATCATGGTGTCTAGAACTACTGGCTTCCGCCAAATGGTCCAACCCGCGGCGGTTTTGTGAAACTTCTATTAAATGTAAAACATTGCTGATTTTTTCAACTCTACTTTCAGTCTTACGAGACAAAGAAGAAAGGCGTAGGCAAAGTGGAAGAGAAGCAAGCTATACTTCACGAAGAAGGCAAGATGGACGACGGTCTGGACTTCTCGAGGTCCCAGGAGGAGGAGTCGAGAACGGCTCGCGTCATCAGGAATGTTCCTATCAAGTTGCAAAACTACAACCAACGTACAACGTCCCTCTCAAAGAGAGTTTACTTTGACACAAAAAACAAAACAAAACTTTCTGGCGAAATTGTCCTGTTAATTAGGACAGAAAAGCCATATTTTAAAAGAGAAGAAGAAGACTATCATGGTGTCTAGAACTACTGGCTTCCACCAAATGGTCCAACCTGCGGCGGTTTTGTGAAACTTCTATTAAATGTAAAACATTGCTGATTTTTTCATCTCTACTTTCAGTCTTACGAGACAAAGAAGAAAGGCGTAGGCAAAGTGGAAGAGAAGCAAGCTATACTTCACGAAGAAGGCAAGATGGACGACGGTCTGGACTTCTCGAGGTCCCAGGAGGAGGAGTCGAGAACGGCTCGCGTCATCAGGAAATGTTCCTCGCTGTTCACCAAGTTCATCAAGTGAGTTTTGGCTTTAGTTAAAGGTTGTTGAATAAAACGTAGTCATTCAGGCTGTTCATGAGTTTCTAACGGACTTTCTCCGTTGAAATTAGATTCTAGAGATATCGAAAGTTTAATTTGTTTTTAATAGGTTACTGTCCTACAAAAATCTAATTAGTCTGTCAGTTGCTAGACTAATAGATTAAAATATATTGGACGTGTATTTTTCTTTCGTAAATTAAACAAAAAAATAATAAGATAGCCAGTAAAAGGTCCATGTGACGTCACACCGTGTGACACTTAACACGGCGTGACGTTCCGAACTTTGACGCGCTTATCTTTGTAATTTTTTGTTTGGTTGATTAAAGAAAAAATACATGTGTAATATGCTCACACACGACATGACGGACACAAAAAAAAATTACCTAAGACACTACCCAATTAAGTGGAGGTGAAGGGATTGAAAAATCACCAAAGTAGCCTCGCTAGTAGATTGTAGTAAATTGTAACAAGTATTATTAAAATACTCTTCCAGTGGCCTTGAAACGCTGCAGGGCAACCGCCGCCACTCCATGTTCTTCGCTTCGGTGAATCTCGGCGAGATGGTGATGTGCCTCGAAGACCTGATCAACTACTTCGCGCAACCCGACGAAGATATGGGTAAGTTAAGTTTGAGTGACTGAGAAGTCCTCTGACTCCTCTTACCATCCTTGTTTTGTGTAAGGCGCAAGCCACACTGAAGAGACGTGGGAAAGGGTCGCAGACGGGACGGAGACGGGGCGAGTGCGTCTCCGCCTCGTCTCTCCTGTCTGCTTTGGATCGCGACGTTTCTATACATTTATAATGAAAACTGATTTAAGGGGCGCTGCGACTGCGACGCGACCCCGTCCCACGTCTCTTCTGTGTGGCTTGCGCCTAAGGTCATTCAAGTATCACGTAAGCAGAATTTTAGTAGTTTTTCATTCACCCCTCTTCCTTGTCAGCAAAAATAAGCAAAGTTCGTACCGCCCGCTCCCATATTTATGTTTTTAAAGCTGTTAGGGAATCTGCATGGAATATAAATTAAACAACTTAGGTAGTACGTGATACAAAACTGGTCAATAAAAGTAATGAAGTAAAAAACATCAATATCTGTTGAAAAAAAAACTAATGAAGTATGCGTTTCATCTTTTTCTAGAAAAAAATATTTTAGTATCTAGTGACTTTCTAAAGTCGTCGTAGTAGCTTATCGTAGCATATTATTATGAACTAGCTTTTAGTATCTTATCGCGCGCTGAACTTTTTCTAAAAAAGTAGCCTATGTCGCCAAAAATAGTCGATCCGTCGCTCCGTTACGGCGTGAAAGCGGATTTCGCATTATTATTAGTAAGTATGGATAGTCAGTAGCACGCACAAAAAAAGAGGCAAATGTTGCCAACAATGAAAAAGTATAAAAATATCAATTTTTATCTTGTGTTGCTATATCGATAGAATCGATTTAGTACGCAACAAGCATACTTGCAAACTTTCACATTACTAGTGGTATGTATGAATGTTTGACATAATCCTCAGAACACGAAGAGAAGCAGAACAAGTTCCGCGCCCTCCGCAACCGGCAGGACCTGTTCCAGGAGGAAGGCATCCTCAACCTGATCCTGGAGGCTATCGACAAGATCAACGTCATCACGTCCCAGGGGTTCCTGGCTGGGTTCCTCGCGGGAGACGAGTCCGGACAGAGCTGGGAGATGATCTCTGGATACCTGTATCAGTTGTTGGGTAAGTCCAATGAGCGTTTTTCCCGGATCCCGGTCCGTTTGACATTTCTGTCACGCTTGTGATTGGATAAATATCTAAATGAGCCAATCGCAAGCAAGACTGAAACGTCACGATACTAACGCCATCTAGCGATGTTTCGCCTGTCGAAAAACCCTCATTGCCAGAAGGGCGTAAAGTTTGCCTTTTCTTCTGAGAGAGAGAGAGAGACACATTTATTTACACATATTCGATATACAAAAAAACAAGTTAGGAAAATATAATAAAATAAAATAAAACTTCGAATAGTATAAATTGGATTGAAAATACAAACTGAAAAATAGATGCACAAAAAAGCCAGATTCATAAGACCATCACCCAGGTCCTCGGTATTCCGTACCGCGTGATATACCGCTACACCACTTGTTGGTCAACGGTACCGACACGAATTTCCCCTATGCACCTCATATCTCAGCTTGTTTGTTTCTTATTTACAACTTAAGCAAATGCTAGCGACATCTATCCCGTAGTACTCATCGAGAAACTTTTTCGGCACTCCATTAAAAAAAAAATTGGAATTGAAATAAAAAATACAAAAAGATTCCAAAAAACCAATCTTAGTATAAATTGGGCCCCACAGCATTATGTTGCGGCAATCTGCAACGCTGTGTTGCACTAAAGTATTAGTTAGTATCTTGTATTTTTATTTTATATCTATTATTTGTCTGTGCCCCGAATGAACTTTTTTCCTTTTCGTTTCATTTAATGTTTCTCCCTCAGCTGCCATAATCAAGGGCAACCATACCAACTGTGCCCAGTTCGCCAACTCGAACCGGCTCAACTGGCTGTTCTCGCGTCTCGGCTCGCAGGCGTCGGGAGAAGGTACGGGCATGCTCGACGTGCTCCATTGCGTGCTGATTGACTCGCCTGAAGCGCTCAACATGATGCGGGTGAGTAATGGATGGTGAATGAGAGTTTTTAGTCGTGTCGTCACAAACATAATCGCACTTAGGACTATTTTATACCGTTGGACAGATTGTCGTTCAATTGTAAAATCCAGGACCAAAATGCTAAAAACGGAACCCTGACAGTTTGACCATGTCGATCTGTCCGTGGTAGAAAGCTGTAATTTTGCATGAATATATGTATATATAGATATATACGTAGGTGGTAGGACCTTGTGCGAGGTCCGCCCGGATTGCTACCACCATCTTGCTCGCTAATCCTGCCGTGAAGCAGCAGTGCTTGCACTGTTGTGTTACGGCGTGGAGAGTAAGACAGCCGTTGAAATTACTAGCACTTGAGGTATCCCATCTTAGGCCTCTAGGTTGGCAGGGGTATTGCCTGGTGTTGCAGATGTTTATGGGCGGTGGTGATCTCTTACCATCAGGAGACCCACTTGCTCGTTTACCATCCAGTCGAATAAAAAAAAAACCGCCTGGTCGGGGAATTCCTAGGGATATCATGAGATGGCATCATTTTATAACTAAACTAGCTAGCTATAAAAAATCGTACAAACTATACAGTTTTCTCACACACACGATACGATACACGCTACCGTTCGAAGTTCGAAAAAATCCTGATCTGATTTCTTGTAGCGTATGTAGGCCCTATTAATAGTTGTACCTGTAAAATGCGGTAGAAATGAGAGCGTTAAGAAGTATGTTAGGTGGGAAATTGAGTGACAGAATTAGAAATAGAGCGATAAGGGAACGCTGTGGTGTAAATGAAGGTTCACACGGATTGAGAAAGGGATGCTTGGATGGTTTGGGCATGTTAAGAGAATGAATTGACAGACAGATTGACTAGGTAGATTTATAAGACGAGCGATAATGGGAACGGTTGAAGAGAAAGACCTAGACGAACGTACCACGATCAAATCGAGGACGTTCTGAACAAAGGTCGGGTCAGGAGTACTCTAACCCGACATGCATGCGATGCGAGAGTTGTATGCCAGGACCGTAGCAAATGGAAGGATGTAGTCTCTGCCTACCCCGTTGGGAAAGAGGCGTGATTTTATGTATGTATGTACCTAGCTATAAAACATAACTCTATTTCGCAGGATGAACACATAAAAGTGATAATATCCCTACTGGAGAAGCACGGGCGCGACCCCAAAGTGCTGGACGTGCTGTGTTCCCTGTGCGTGGGTAACGGAGTGGCGGTGCGCTCCTCGCAAAACAACATCTGCGACTATCTGCTGCCAGGGAAGAATCTGCTGCTGCAGACTGCTCTGGTCGACCACGTCTCCAGGTAGGTCATCATCGTCACCATCATCATCCGCTGATAGACATAGGCCTCCCCCACAGACTTCGGTTGGAAGCGGCTTGCATCCACCGTGAACCACCGACTTTAACCAGGTCGTCCGTCTATCACGTTGGACGTCCTACCCTGCGCTTGCCGATCCTCGGTCTCCACTCGAGAACCTTTCGGCCCCAACGGCCATCTATTCTCCGTGCTATACGGCCAGGTAGGTATGATAATGATATTGGCGGCTGACGGATGCAAATAGAAATAGAAAGAAAGGGAGAGATTTATTTGGTTTTATCAGTACCACACCGTGGGATACAATACGAATAGGTATTCTTTATTAAACATCAACACATAGTAAACTGAGCAGTACAGAAAACACAGGTATATGGAGATTTTCCAATGTAAGCAGTAGGCGGCCTTAGTAGAAGTTTTTATCCCATAAAATATGTAGCATAGTTCCCGCAGGATAGCGATAAACGAGTAACAGGCTAGTCTTAAGTCATTAAACGATTTATATATTGAACTGTATTTTTTTTTCAGTGTACGTCCAAACATCTTCGTCGGGCGCGTGGAAGGCTCCGCTGTGTACCAGAAATGGTATTTCGAAGTCACCATGGACCACATAGAGAAGACTACACACATGATGCCACATCTGAGGATCGGATGGGCCAACACTGCTGGGTAAGTATACACTTGATTTTACTTGTAAATGATTTTTAAAAATTTGGTGACCAATTGCTAATACCTATCTAGGTAAGGTACCCTTTTTAATCTCCTACGTAAAAAGAGGGGTGTTATAAATTTGACGCCAATCTCTGTCGGTCTGTTTGTCTGTGGCATCATAGCTCTCAAACGGATAGATCGATTTCGTTGTTTTTAGGGTCCCCTACCTCAAAAAAAAAACGGAACCCTTATAATGATCACTTTTTGTCGGTCTGTCCGTCCGTCTGTCTGTCAACACCCTTTTATCTCGGGGACTCGTGGAGATATGTATGAAATTTTGACAAAAACTTTTTTAAAGGTACGTACCGTACCCGGGTGGCGGCGAGAAGTGGGGGGGCAACGGAGTGGGCGACGACCTCTATTCGTTTGGTTTCGACGGGGCCCACCTGTGGTCCGGCGGACGGAAGACCGCGGTCAACAAGAATTACGCCGACGAGCCGTATATTAGAAAAGGTAGGGTTCTCTGCCTCTTCCCAACTCGCATTTCCAAAATTTTTCATTTGCCTGTTTCATTTGCCAAGATTTTGAAAGAAAGAAAGAAAGAAAAGTGGTTTATTTACGGCTCCAACAGTACCACCACCAAACACTTAATTTAACTTAAGTTAGACAATAGAGCTATAAAATACAACTAAATACATCGTCATGGTGGTGACACTAGTGGTCACCGAAAAGGGTCTCCACTCAGCATGTGTTGCTACACAGTGGGCGAAGCAATGATTTGCTGTAGAGCCCAAAATATGAGCTACACGACAGCTCCACTCGTTACACAATAATAATTCAATTCCTGCCGTGAAGCAGCAGTGCTTGCACTGTTGTATTTCGGCGTGGAGAGTAAGACAGCCGGTGAGATTACTGGCACTTGAGGTATCCCATCTTAGGCCTCTAGGTTGGCAACGCATCTGCAATACCCCTGGTGTTGCAGATGTTTATGGGCAGTGGTGATCTCTTACCATCAGGAGACCCACTTGCCCGTTTGCCATCCAGTCGAATAAAAAAATACTGACACAAAAATAATTACAAATTAATAAACATAGAAATGTTTCCCACACACAAACTAGGACCAAGCCGAAGTTTTAAGCTGAAGTGTTTTAACACAAAGCAAGAGGTGTGGTGTTAAAGAAAATAACATTTCAGTATGTAATATACACAAACAACACAGCATATAGCATATATTATTACTTATTATTAGGATAAGGATGTAGCACTGTACGAACTGACTGAGTGCGACTTTTCTGCACATGTAGAAGATATTTCTTAAATTTATTTTTAAAAGAACCAATCGTGCTGGAATTCGTTATTGGTGGAGGTTTACTCTAAATCTTTTTTTTCCGGAACTTTCATAGAACAAACCTAACCTAACCTACTGTGTTCTATAAGCATAAGAAAATACACTGAAAAAAAAGTTGGACAATGAAACAGTTGGCTTACAATAATTCTGCGAAAAGGCAGAACCTGAAAGGTAGCTGTAGTTCGCTTGTAAGACGACTTAAGGCTGTGTTTCCACCAGAGATGTGTGGAGATGTATTTCTCATGAACCAATAGAAACGCTTAATTTACATGTTCTCGCACAGCACAGCTCTAGTGGTGAGCGGAGCGAGGCAAAACGGATAACTCACGTCTGAAAGCGAGTTTAGCTGGACATGTTTCGGGCTAATCCGTAACCCTTGTTCTGGGAGCAACGGGACTCGGTGGCTGCTGCAACACGCGCACTACTAAACTCGATTTTAGACGTGATTTATCTTTTTGTTATCATTTAAAATGAGTCTCACGGTAGTTTCATGTTCAAAATAATGGAACCAGAAGAATGGAACGCAATCCCGAGCGGTAAAATTTAGCGAGCTTTAAAAAACGAGCCTGATCATCATAAAATCAATTACCTGCATGTGTGTTTTTTAGGTGACGTAATCGGCTGTGCGTTGGACCTGACAGTGCCGATTATCAACTTTATGTTCAACGGCGTAAGGGTCACCGGCTCTTTCACAAACTTCAACTTGGAAGGAATGTTCTTCCCTGTTATCAGCTGTTCGAGTAAACTCAGGTATTTATTATTGATATTTTTATGATATTAATCTACAGGATGCCTCTGACCCCATGGTCATGGTCATGGAAGCCCCATGGCCTTAAATTTCGATTCTTTTCGCATAACTGAGCTACTTTTGCTATGCTATGCTTATAGATATATATTTTCCGACACAATGTAAATTTTTATGGAAATAAATATACTGAATACTGAATACTATTAACGATATGTGACATTTTCAAATAACTTAAATTTAGATAATACGATACACAATCAAAATAATACAAACAAAATCCACTCAGCATGTGTTGCTATACGTTATGTATGTACAACAACGCTGGTATGTGTGGACCAGTTCCTCTGCCCCAGTCGAAGCACGAAAAAATAATAATAATGACAAACAGGGATACAGTGATGTGAACATGTGTGTATAAAAAGATCCAAAATGAGGGCTACAGCATAGATGTCTAGTGTCATCATTGTAGGAGAAATGTGTCGTTCTATTTCGTTCCCAGCACTATAGTTTATGCAGCTTTTTTTAGACCATTTTTTATCAGTTGCCGATTCCTCCTCGGCGGCGAGCACGGGCGGCTCCGCTACGCAGCGCCGGAGGGCTACTCCCCCCTCGTGGAGTCCCTCAACCCCCAACAAGTGCTCAGCTTGGAGCCCTGCTTTTACTTCGGCAACCTGGCCAAGCGCGCGCTCGCAGGCCCGCCGTTATTGCAGGATGACACCGCTTTTGTGCCAACGCCTGTGGATACGACACTGGTAAGGATTTGTGGCGCCATCTAGAGGACATCCTTAGTACGCCACAGCAATTTTGACTGCTTTTAGTACCCCCTCTTGTCACACATATTGCTATGAAAATTGCAATTATTTTGCTACTGTGTCGCAATATATAAATGGCCCACTGCTGGGCACAGGCCTCCTCTCAGAACAAGAGGGCTTGGGCCACCGCGGGCCCAATGCGGATTGGGAACTCCACACACACACCATTGAATTGCTTCGCAGGTTTGTGCAGGTTTCCTCACGATGTTTTCCTTCACCGTAAAGCTCGTGGTAAATTTCAAATTAATTCCGCACATGAGTTTTGAAAAACTCAGAGGTGCGAGCCGGGGTTTGAACCCACGGTCCTCTGCTTCAGAGGCGATAAGTCAAACCACTAGGCCACCGCGGCTTTTTTTCTTGTCAGACATATTGTTACAAAAATTGCAATTATTTTTCTCCTGTGTCACAAACCCCCCTCCTCTCTAAATGTGTAAATTTATCAATGACCCTAGTGAGAATTATCTGAACTATTAAGTCCAGTCTAGTTGCTAAGATGGATGGATGATTTGGATGCGGGCCGCTTCGAACCGAAGTAATTGGAGGTTTATGGGGAAGGCCTAAGTCGAATAGTTGACGTCATTCAGCTGATATGATGATGATGATGATGATGTTGCCAAGAAGACTTCAAGCCGTTCGAGGGGCCTTTTAGTCTACATAATCACTAGGCGTCAAGTACAAAGCGAAAAGAGAAAAAAAATGAAAGACAAAGAAAAAACAGATAGAAAAAAGACCGGCCATAAGTAGCATGTAAATAATAGAACGATTTTGAATGCTCTGTTGTAGCTTTCGACATAACCGTTTACTGGCGGATCATTTGGGTGGTGGACAATCTGGCCATTTTTAAAAACTTTGTCTACTTGCCACCATAACCTGAGTAAATGCATGCGTTACAGTAGGTACAGTCACCAGCATTAATATCTGCCACAGCGGAGCGTGCAAAAATATGTGACACGTCCTTCCGGCCCTAGAAATGGAGTCATATCAGATATTTATGCACGCTTGTTGTGTCAGATATTGGTGCTGGTGACTGTACAAAACCACCTGTCAAAGGCTTCTTTCCACATACATTTCTTTGTAAATAAAAAACAAGAAAGATTAACTAATTATTTCTTTTTTAGATTACGTTGCCATCTTACGTGGAGCAGATCAGAGACAAACTGGCTGAAAACATTCATGAAATGTGGGCAATGAATAAGGTAAGAATAGATGTAAGACCGATATTATCACATTTGTATTTTTAGGTGAAATAATTGCTAAAATGAATAGGTACAGATAGTTCAACTCAGTTGTGCGCGCGGCCCTATGTATGCGTGCGCTTGTAAATATACAGTGACTTTGTGTGCGTGACAAGTCTTGCTCGGACGACGACTGCCGCGTCACTGCAACACAAATGAAAGTTGTATATTTACAAGCGCACGCACACATAGGACCGTGCGCACAACTGAGTTGAACTATCTGTAGATGTGCTGTTTCGCTAGATGACGAGTAGCCGCCTTTGACGATGACGATGGATATTTTTGGTGAAATTGTGTTATTTCTCCTTAGATCGAAGCCGGTTGGTTGTATGGAGACCAGCGCGAGGACCTGCATAAGATACATCCGTGTCTGGTACCGTTCGAGCGATTGCCAGCTGCTGAGAAACGCTACGACATTCAACTTGCTGTGCAGACACTCAAGTAACTAACTATTGAGATTTAGTGAGGTTTTGACTACTGACTGGTAGAATATCGCTAGTGGCGTTAGTATTATGAAGTTCGTTTGACACACGTCATGGTTTGGATTAGGGATGAAAAGCTTTTGATAAAAAACACAAAAATAATTAAAAAAAAAACAAATAAATAGGTATCGGAATCCGTAGACTTAAAAAAAATTACAATATATTTCTTTGCGCACTATCTCCTGATCCGTCATAAGTCCTTCAAAAAGGACAAAATTTTATGCAAGCTTACTAGCAAGTGAATTTGTTCTTCCTACAGGACAATCCTAGCCCTGGGTTATTACATCAGCTTGGACAAGCCGCCGGCGCGTATTCGCAACGTGCGTCTGCCTAACGAGCCTTTTATGCAGGTCAGTATCTAATGTGTATCCATTAACAATGATTATGTGTAACGGCAGAAGGCTTAGAAATTATCTTTATAATTTGCCCATGGTTAAGTAGTACAACATCTTTTTACAATTTTTATCTTTTAGCGGTTGGTTGGGGCCAAGCCAAAGTTCACATAATTTTCGCAAGTCATAATGTAATCCATACTAATATTATAAATGCGAAAGTGTGTATGTTTGTCCGTCTTTCACGTCGAAACGGAGCGACGGATCGATGTGATTTTTGGCATAGAGATAGTTTATGGGCCAGAGAGTGACATAGGCTACTTTTTATCCCGGAAAAATGCACAGTTCCCGAGGGAACAGCGCGCGATAACCGAATTCCACGCAGGCGAAGCCGCGGGCAAAAGCTAGTAATGTAATATGTCAGAATTATTGTTTGCCGTATTTTTTTTCCACTGAAACCGTAAAATTTTCTGAAATTTATAAATATTCATCTTATAGAAAACTGTGCGGTTAGGTTGGTTTTATTACAATTCTGAACACTTGCTTGATGACAGTCCAACGGCTACAAACCAGCACCTCTAGACCTGAGCGCTGTCACCCTGACACCGAAGATGGACGAGCTGGTCGACCAGCTCGCGGAGAACACTCACAACCTATGGGCCAGGGAGCGCATTCAGCAGGGGTGGACTTATGGCCTCAACGAGGTGAGTGGACACTAGTCGTGAGTAAAAAAAAATTGGCTGTTTGATTTAAGGAGCAGCCACACCGCTGCTTAAAAAACGGAATCGCAGTGACGTGCCGTAAACGTCACGACTTTACCGAACAAAACTCGTGACGTTTACGCCACGTCACTGCGATTCCCGCACTGTTAACGTATATAAAGCAGCGGTGTGGAAAGCATGCAGAAGAAAAACGGTGCGCATACGGTGCGTCACTGCGATTCCGTACCGTCACCGTTTTTTAAGAAGCGGTGTGGCCGCTCCTTATAGGTCTCTACCCATTACACCGTAGCATATCATGACCTTACTTAATGGCAACAACAGCATGACACTGTGCCCACTAGCACGTTTCCTAACCAACCGTCACGTCATGTATGCGCTTGACATTCTGAGACGTTCGTATTACGGTCACGGCATGATACTCTGTAGTGGGTAGAACCTTAAGTATGCAAAAATATTTTAGTTTAATTAGCTAAAATTTTTGATGACTATAAAAATGTACTTTCTAGCTACAAAAGATCTTTTCAGCTCCTTGGAACTGCTTCTAGTATAAACGGGAAGCCAGCGGAATGGTCCTAAATTCAGTGGCTGGGACTCTCACACTTAGTATCGACTGAGTATTATTAGGTGTGAGGGTCACAGCACATTGCGTTTGTGGAATTCACCAAATGAAGAAGGAAGAACTTTGCAAGATAATATATTTTTATTACTAATCAATTTCAAAAAAGAGGTTTTGTTTCGTAGAGATAGTATAATCCAATGTGTTTTAGATGAACGTTCAATTGTACTTTTTATAGGACATACGCTATGATTTTCAATATGCTTTTACCGTTCAGCTTACAATAGTTCAGTAGTCTTTCAAATTAATGCCTTTCGTAACGCTTTATAGTTACGAAATCCAATTATGTTTGACATGACAATGTCAAATTTTTATATCGTAATTTGAAACTTATGTCAAAAACAAGGAAAATAGTTAGACATGGACAAGTTACAAATTTTGTTCTATTTATTTTTACGAATGGCCTTAAAAAGTTAAAATTTTAATCTGGTTAGCTTATATCGGTAATATAGTAATAGTATTAAATTATATATCTTATATTATTTAATACCACAGTCAAAGAAGAACAATTTACTGCTATAAAATAAATAAATTCGCTGAATTTTCAAATTTATATGTGAAAAATCGATCCTTCTTTCTGTAAAAAGGTTGCCTGGAAGAGATCGCTCTTAAGCGATAAGGTCGCCTATTGCTTACCTTGTAATTTTCTCTCTGTGTACCTGCTTTCTGTATCGCTTACTATTTCTGGGTGTACGATAAAGAGTAATTGTATTGTATTGTATTGTATCGAAATAATTTTAATGTATAAGTAAATGTGTTGTCTAATGTAAATCTCTGTCTGAGCGCCGCAATGTAATTAGAATATTTTTTTGTGATGATTATTTAGCATTTACCAATTTACAGGATCCAGACATGCACCGTTCCCCCCACTTGGTCCCGTACCCAAAAGTAGACGACGCCATTAAAAAGGCTAATCGAGACACCGCATCAGAGACCGTTCGTACTTTACTCGTCTATGGATATAACTTGGATCCGCCCACAGGGGAACAGCATGAAGGTAATTAATTAATAACAAAGTAACGTAGGTAATTTGTTTAATTTAGCTATACATTTTTATGTCTTCTAATTTAACCTAATGTCCTATATAAAGAACAATTTTGTATCGAGTGAAACTTTTTGTAAAAATTGTATTTTTAAAACAAAAGCTTTCCATTTTTCCCAATGAAGAAAAGTATGCACGTCAAAATATTATGGTATTCTAAAACGTTCAAGTTAAAAACATTTTTAGGGATATGTGGTCAAAATCTTAGAGAAGATAAATAATTGTGTGAAAACCAAAAAAAATACAATAAATAAGCAACACCTATATCACTACAAAAAAAGTTCCTATTAATTAATTCCAATTTACTCTCACTGATCTAACATCATTATGGCACTTGTCCCACCGCCGACAATGGGCGAGAAGCGAGTAGAGCGAGTAACTAGAAACGAGTGGGCGAGCAGCGAGAAGCGAGTGTAGTTTTGTCGCTCGGCTGTAAGCGAGTGTTCGCGTGCGACGGGCGATTACTCGCTCCACTCGACTCGCTCGTGCGGGGCGGCCGCCAAGCTGACATCGCTGAGCGAGTATCTATAGCTCAGCGAGTTTTATAGCTCTTGTCGCTGCGACAAAAGATGTAAGAGCGAGTTCTCGCCGACAGTGTGAACAGCCAGCGATCAACTATTAATATATGTGTCTCTTTTACTCACACAGGATCTTATATCTTTTGTTCGTTTCTTGAGCGAGAAAATAGTCGATAGCCAATCGTTTCCTCGCTGGCGGTGAGACAAGTGCCTATAGGTAGAGTCATTCACGATGACGCGTGCCGTGGTTCTTATTACAATGTCATTAATAGCTAATTTTGACAAAATCACGCGTCTTCGTGGATGGCACTAGGTATACCATCCCACAACTAATCACCACATCGGAAGAACAAGTCGCAACAATTTGATCAAACTTTTAGCACCAATATTATCTTTAGTTTTCATACAAAGTTAGACCCGAGCATTATCTCTTTTAATAATATTTTCTGAGAACACGATGAAAAATAACTTATGACTTCGTTTCAGCGCTGCTTCTCGAAGCTTCAAAGCAGAAGCAAGCGGACTTCCGGACGTACCGCGCCGAACAAAACTACGCTGTCAGTTCCGGAAAGTGGTACTTCGAGTTTGAGATTCTAACGGCGGGGCCAATGCGGGTAAGCAAATTGGTCGAGAAATTAACGATAGCGTTAACTACTTTAATGTTAAGAAGGTTAAAATATTCGTCATTAAGTGTCAATGTTGGAAATTAATGTGGTAATAAACAGATTTCTGCTGGCAACAGGCTTGAAATACAGCTGCCTGATAATGCTACATGGACCTCTGTATTTTCAAGTCACAATAAATCCAGCCTATTAATTGGAAGTGCCAGACATACATATTAAGAGTATTCCCAGACATACATATTAAGAGCTTTCTTATTATTTTTAGTTTTTATTTACAGAATTTTTTTATCTACTGTTAAACAAATACTTACCTTTTATTTTGCGGATATTTTAATTTTAACCTATCTATTTTTTTATGTTCTTTAAAAAGGCAATAATTTTCTAGGTGGGTTGGGCTCATGCTGATATGGCGCCCGGGATGATGCTCGGCCAAGATGAGAACTCCTGGGCATTTGACGGTTACAATGTAAGTATTAACGTTTTCATTTCTTTCTTGTAGAGTAAATTTTGAGGATTTTTCAGCAAAATCTGACTGATGAACATATTTTAAAAAAAAAATTATAATTTCTATAGATTACGTAACCTTTTATAAATTTAGAATGTTAATGGGCTACTTTACTATTAGCCGATTATTGGAAGATATTGAATTGAATTTTCAAATACCGATTTATATTAGGTACGAATACTTAGCTATTCAAAATTTCACATTTTCGAATCAAGTAAAAATATAGGTTTCTGTGTCCTTTCTGGAATTGATTTTTTGACTTTGGCAAGAAAACGTTATTAACTTATTAAGTAAGTATTGTGTTTTGTATTAAATGAAATATTAAACGCAGTGCGTTAAAGTACACGGTGGCTCGAACGACAGCTTCGGCGCTCAATTCAAAGTCGGCGACATTGTCGGCTGCTTCCTAGACGTCATCGACATGACCATTAGTGAGTTGCCACACTAGGGGCGCTGATGTTTCTCTGATTTAAAAATGGTTGTAAAAATTTGGCCTAATGAAATGACAATAAACTCTCTTCTTAGTCGTTCACTCTTGACAGAGTGGTCGTGGTCATACTTTGGTCGATCCATTCCTGTGCCACTGCTGCTCTCGCGACGCGTCGCCAAGTAGCCCGATGTCTGGCAGACACATAACGCCAATAAAACCGCCGATGCCAATGAAACTCTGAAGTAAAATTAATTTTAGTTATTTATTAGGTATTTATTTTTATCAAAATTTTCAATGACTTGTATTCAGGTGAAATTTCCTTTATAAAGAACAAAATTCACAGGCATTTTGCCGTCAGAGAAGCATCTTAGTGTTAGTAATAAATGTTTAACATGTGGTAACAATACTCGTTCTTAATAAAGACCAAAGTGTTCAACACATCCCTTTTGTGTTTAAATGTATTTATGTGTTGTTTTCTATCCTCTATCAATATTTTTATGTATATCCTACTGTGTAGCCACTGTTACAAAGGACAGAATTATTATGGTGTTAGTATCTTGTATCATCCTTTTAGAATAGACTTGTGTCAATTAAACAAGATGATTTAAAACAACAGTATAGGTTTTAATCGTACAGTCATATTGTGATAAAACAATGAATATTATGTTGAAATCCATGTTATCAGTAGTTGTCGTTAAATTGATAATAGTAAGTCAAATCGAAGAAAAAATAATATTGAAAATTAGTTTTTTTACAAAGAACACTGCGGTTTTTCGAAGCAAAACTCTTGGTCCTAGCCTCATATATCATGTTATATTATTTGTTATTTCAAGGAGGAAAAAGTGTACAGCGGTAGTTCAGAATCGTTCGGCAAGCAATGGGCGGTGGGAGACGTAGTCGGCGTGTTCCTAGATCTGATCGATAAGACGATAAGTAAATGCGGTTTTGAAATGTTTTGATGTTGCGACTGCGTCGTTTTGGTTGGTTTTTTTTTATTTTGTCCTATAAAAAGAACGTTATCTGTATGGTTTAAAAACACAGAAAAATATTTCATTGATTTGCACAATGCTTAGAAAACAGTTTATGTATTTTTTTATTCTTTTAAAAGAAAATAAAAAGGTTTTTTTCTGTACATGGGATTTTAATAAATGTTGGGATGGAAGTATATGGAAACTAGTAAAAAAATCTAATGATGGATTAAAAAATAAAAAAGTCATCCCACCAAACTTCATGGTCGCACAAGTAAAAAAAAGCTTCCAAATTTTTATTTCCGGATTTTGCTTCTAATAAAATACCACCACCATAAGAAAAATAACAAATACTAACGTATAAAGTGTCCCTGTTTATAATTCTTACATATTATATAATAATAATGTCACTTCTGGACAATGGAAAATAAGTAGGTATAAGTGTTAACTTACCTGCAGATTATTAATAATTGGCAATATAAAACTCTTATGTACTAATTCGTACTCAAAGAATTTACCCTGTTTTAGTTTCCCAAACTCAAAAGATACATCTATGCGTTAGTAGAAATTACTTTTCTTATGCCACCGCATTGCTTCGCTTGCAGCAAAAGATTTTTATTTCAGCTAAAACTGTCACGAATTACATTGTAGAACCATGTAGAATTAAACTGACATGTCACATGGCACGGTAGATTCATTACTAAAACACTATCAAAACAGTGTTCTTTAGATATAATTTGGATAAAATGTAAATAATTACCGCTATAACCATAAAAAGTATGTTGATAGAAAATCATGTTATTTCTCATTGTATTTAGAAAGTACATAATTATTGTAGGTGTCCTTTTAGTAGTACAGGTGCAAGTGTACTTTTTTGGTAGATTAAAATTAGTAAGTGTCAAAATTTCTGCTAAAGCTTCTGATCTTGAACATGTAAATAAGCTGCTTGCTATATAGCCCTTGCGGTTTCACTGTATATCTAGAATTATATTTAATTATCGTAGAAAGAATATCGTAAATTATCGTATAAGAAAATATTTTATGTATCCGCTGTAATGTAAAGTTATCATAAACATTTAGCAGGCCCGCTATTCAAAAAAAGGTATTTAAGGTTCTATGTATGTGTCTCTGTGTTTTTTTCATAACTACCAAATGTTTTGCCACGGTTGAATGCGTTAAATAGAAAGTTAATTTAATCGCGATAGTTTTTAGCTTAGTTTCATTCAATTCATTTTAGGCGTTTGTGAGATAATGGAGTCTAAAATAATTTTCGGATTTCCGCGCCGAAATATCTGTTTTTAGCTGCACTTAAGATGATCACAATTTTAAGCGACACTGTTCATAATCTTGCCTAGTGTATTACATCTAACATGTTAACTGACAAACTAATTATCATTGTGCATTAGATTTTTATAACACTAGAAACTAATACTATTCTTCCTTGCTTGACGTGGTAGCTAATATACTAACTTGAAAATAGATTTGCTGTCAATATAATTAAAGATTAGCTTTTTATTTTTGCCTCTTATTCCAAAAAATAACTAGTAACTTGTATTTCTGTTCAAAAAAATACAAAGGTGGTGTTGATTTTTACATAGAAATTTTCTTCACATGGCTGGATGGAAGCCCTTGATTTAAAGTATTAATATTCATAATATTAGCCAAAGTATACGTTCACAATGTAGTTCTTGAAAAATCTTGGCAATGCCCTTACTGTTCCTATATGCGAACGACAGGGACATTATTATTGTTATTATGTAGGTATCTATCACTATTTACGCTATATACACCACTAAAATTTTTATATAGTGAAATATTTACAAATCGCCATAACGAGGACTTTACGAAGAACATAATTTTTGCTGTACTTTTTTTAGGACGATTTTGATTACTCATACAGACCATTTGTTACGCAGGCTTCTCGTTAAACGGCGAGTTATTAATGGATGCCCTGGGTGGAGAGACCACGTTTGCTGACGTACAGGGGGACAATTTTGTTCCGGCTTGCACTCTCGGAGTGGGACAGAAAGCCAGGTAAACTCAAACGCGTAGAAGTTATTTGCAGTAATAATGATATTAAAATTCTGGGGTATGTACACTTTGTTTGTATATAGCAAGGTAATCACTGTAAATGCTACGCTGGTTCTCATAAATTATGGTTATGGTGGTTATGAGACGAGATTGTCTAAAAACACGATTATCACTTATTGACTCAGCCTGTATTAAATAATTTTAAGAGGCACACATTGACATTGTCATTTGCTCAATCAATTCATTCGTGCCAGTTATTTGAATTGACCTGTGCTTGTACTACTTGTAAGACTATGAATGGACATATTTTTCCAGGTTGACATATGGCCAAGATGTTAATACTTTGAAGTTTTTCACAACATGTGGTCTACAAGAAGGCTACGAACCTTTCTGCGTGTAAGTAAAATATTAGTACAATATGATCAATAAAATACACGTAATTAACAAAAAAAGGTAATACGTTTTCTTAATTCTGTCTCCAATAAACTTTAAATTACGCGTCACTACGTAATTAAAAAAGTACATTAAATCTTTGTATAATGCAAATACAAAATTAAAAATGTGCTTTTAAAAGCACATTTCTTTAATTGTTCTATGGCATTTTCATAACAAACATTTTACTGAAGCCTATAACTAAACCTTTCATTTATATTATTCTCTGTACCCAGGAACATGAAGAGAGATGTTACCCATTGGTACACCAAAGATCAGCCTATATTTGAGAATACGGATGAAATGATAGACACCAGGATTGACGTTACCAGAATACCCGCCGGTTCAGGTAAAGATCTCGTACCGTCGTAAGTTTTCTGATCTAATATGACTGTTTATCATTCTGAATAACAATAAACAAATCTCACACGCATATACTAGAATTACGTATGTATTGAGACATTAGTAGTAGAAATCTGTAATAGAAGCAGATTATACATAGTTACCTCTGAAGCAAATCTTAATGTGTTCTATCAAAACATCATTTCAGAAAATGTTGCACTATGGCCAGAAAAACCTTACTCTCAAGCCTCTCAAGTAAAAATAGCTTGATCATGTTATTTTGCTTATTGTTGTCTGAAATCAAATACATAACAATTGAGACTGAAAGTAATGTAAAAGAATGTACCTATTCATTTTACAGATACACCCCCATGCTTGAAAATATCACATAACACGTTTGAAACCATGGAAAAGGCCAACTGGGAGTTTCTGAGGCTGTCTCTGCCAGTCATCTGTCATTCACAGTTCATCGAGTAAGTATTTTTTTAACGTGTTCTAAATAGGACAAAAATTGAAATATGACTTTGGTCATGCATGATACGCGAATTTTATTAACCTTCCATGCATTAATCCTTCTGAGATCCCGCGTCAAATTTTGAATAGAAGAATTTTCAACTTAATGGCAATTAGGAAAAGTTGACATTTGCTTCGACCTCATGTTCATGTAGGGTGACACTCGACCTCATAACATGTAGGAAATGACACTCTTTCCCGGGCCGGATAACACTGACAGGAGCTTCTATGGGCGTGTACACGAAAAACAGGGTCAGTATTTCCATCCCGGTATTATCCGGGCCGGGAAAGAGTGTCACCCTTCATGTACGCTGAGTCGTAGGAAGTTAAAATTTGAATGTGTCACCAGTGAACACGAGAAAGCCCGTCGCTGGGTGGAGATCAAGGAACGCCAACAGATGCTAATGAAAGAAGCCGCGGACGCGCAGATGCCCGCCCATATCGATCAGATCATGCGCAGTGGGTTCACCATGAACGACATTAAAGGTAAGGACCTTGGAAAAAAAATTTTTCTTATGCCGTTCATAGTTGCTAGTTAAACGAAGTCCTAACCGGATCCCGCTCCGCTCGCAGTAAAACCCCGACCAACGCAATATTTTGTCCTTTATATAGAACAAACTGTAAAATTACTTTTTAACTTTATTTTGATATAGTTTGCCATATTTTTTTTTTTGCTTAAACTCAGGAGGTTATGTAAATAAAAAAAGATTTACCTATATAATTTGTCACTTTTCAACCTGCAATTGTTGTTCTGCCCTTTAACACTGTTTTGATCTTAGATTTTTGTTAATAATGTTTTTACAAAACCAGAGGCTTTATTGTCTAATGTACTCGGAATCACAATCGTTTTACCAATTCTTTCTCTCACACAGTTTAGAGAGGGCAGAAAAAGAGTGAATGTGATTGCGGGGGCCCGAACAGTAGACAATAAGGCCCCAGAATTTGCCTTCACAATTAAGTTAGCTTAGTCGAAAGCCTTTTTTACCCTTTTATTTTACCTACCCTTACCAAAGGTCTTCACTACGATGACACGGAAGAGCCAAAGATGAAACGCCAGCCTTCCCGCCCTCCCCGCAAAGGTTCCATCGGTCGCAACGTTACTATACAGAATTACAATTTGCAACCAGGTCAACCTAAAAAAAATTTTTTTCACTTACCCTTTAGGATTTTTCGCATTCAAAATGTTACTTTATATGAAAGGTGTAGAAGCTATTTTGATTTGCGTGAAATCTTGTGATGGGTGGTTGTTAATTCATTGCATTGAACATTTTCGTTTGCGGGTAGTTCTATGGAAGTTCGAATTATCGTTACTTGTTATTTAGCAAAAGAAGCGAAAGGAGAAAGGTGTTAAACCTATTGTAGGCTCTTGGTACTTTAAGCAAAAATATAGCTAAATAAATGTTAAGAGATAATTTGTACCAAAATTGAAAATACAAACTGAAATATAGATGCACAGAAAAACCAGAAAAATAAGACCATCACTGGGAATCGAACCCAGGTCCTCGGTATTCCGTACCGCGTGCTTTACCGCTACACCACTGATGGTCAACGGTACAGACACGAATTTCCCCTATGCACCTCATATCTCAGCCTGTTTGTTTCTTATTTTAGCCACTTAAGCAGTGACGCTAGCGACATCTATACCGTAGCTCTCATCGAGAAACATTAGTGGTGTAGCGGTATAGCACGCGGTACGGAATACCGAGGACCTGGTTTCGATTCCCAGTGATGGTCTTATTTTTCTAGTTTTTCTGTGCATCTATATTTCAGTTTGTATTTTCAATTTAGGTTTTACGGGATGACCGTAAAAGCAAAAATTTGGAACTGAAATAAAAAATACAAAAAGATTCCAAAAACCATTCTCAATTTGTACCAGCGTTGATTTCCGTGATAGGCTAGGTGGCGCTAATATTGGAAGCTCTGTAGGACAACTTTGACATTTGTGTCACTTTTGTGATTGATTAAATAACTAAATGAGCCAATCACAAGCAAGACTGTAACGTCAAACGGACCTTACGATACTAACGCCATCTAGCGATATTTTGCCTGGCAAGAAATGCGGTAGATACTCATTGTCCTAGTTTCAGTTTAAGCAAAGAGCTAATAATTATGGGTACCGGAAAATGGTTATACGTACTTTTAAAGGCAAATACTTAATTAAATACAAATTTGGAAAACTTTCACTGAGATATTCAGTAGAACGTACTTAAACGCTTCCTATAATAGTATTCCGTAAACAGTTCGGACAGAAGGTTCGGATAGAAGCCGTGGTGGCCGAGTGGTTTGACCTATGGCCTCTCAAGCAGAGGTTCGTGGGTTCAAACCCCGGCTCGCACCTCTGAGTTTTTCGAAATTCATGTGCGGAATTACATTTGAAATTTACCACGAGCTTTACGGTGAAGGAAAACATCGTGAGGAAACCTGCACAAACCTGCGAAGCAATTCAATGGTGTGTGTGAAGTTCCCAATCCGCACTGGGCCCGCGTGGGAACTACTGCCCAAGCCCTCTCATACTGAGGGGAGGCCTGTGCCCTGCAGTGGGACGTATATAGGCTGGGATGATGATGATGAGTTCGGACAGATTTATGCAATTTTCCATTTAAGTAATCTAATTTAGTCAGATCATGATTGCGATGATTCGAAAATCCGTAAAGAAACACCCGCTCCGTCAGTGTTTATTCTTCGCATACACAAATTCAAAACATGATTGTTTCGCGGACAATTAAAATAAACATAAACATTCGAACTCATTCTAACGCGCTTGCTGTTTGGCGAAGGTTTTTGTGGTGAAATGTCGATAATTATCTTGTCGTTGTCATGTTTTATGATATTTTTTTGCGCAATTGTTTAACATATTGTATTCTTTTTTTATTAAAAACATTCCGTTGTCCGTCAGTTGTTCGTTTCGATGATAATTAAATGTAAAAGTGGCAAAATTGCATCAAAATGATTTTTTTTGGAACTGGTAATTATTTACTCTTTTTTTTAGTTTCTTATAGCTATTTCCATTAAACCCGAGTAAATTATAACCACGTGAATCCGTGTGTACTTTATAACGAACAAATCAACAATAAGATTACTACTAAAAACCAAAGTAAAAGTAAAAAGTAAAAAAGTATTTTGAAATAATTTCTTGAATAACAAAAGGTTGTAAATACGTGTGTTTTTAAATGTGAAACAGCCTTACATAAGTGCCTTACTCTCTCTCTATTTTACCTTTTTTACGATCGACCACAAAATAAGTTATAGCGACACTAGCGACATCTGTCATCCACCACACAAACCTTCTCTTCTCAAAGCTATCCTAACTTTCTACTCGTTGCCATGTAATCCGCCATTACAAATTATGCCGTAAACTCCAAATATTTAAAGTGCATTATTACAGGTCAAGTGAACGGTATGCACCGAACGACGAGCGAAGCAGAGATGTCTAAGTACGAGCTGGGTGTGCAAAGTTTGCCTGATGATAAGAAGGACAAGAGGGGCCGGTCGCCTTTCAAGTAAGTAGTATCTCATGTTCAATCGGCATCATAAACTTTGGATCTGTCTGGGTGGTCAAAATTTTCTGAACACGACCGTATTGAACATAAGTGTGTTTTAAGATATTTTGATCATCTAATCCACAACACGCAGATTTAAAACACTGCTACTTCGTTTAATTTCTTGCCGATTTTTTCCAAGCAGAGATTTTTCCGAACCGGTGATAGATTTTTTGACATTCATACGTGCTTGTTGTAGCTTAAATTGAATAAAGATATTTGACTTTGACAGCTCCAATTTTCATGACAGCGACTGCTTCTTACTAAAATACAACGTAAAAATATAATAAAGTAAGTATATATTAAAAAGCGTTAAACATTGTTAACACTGGTAAGCTGTCTTTTCATACGAGTACAATCGGAGTGTTAGCATAGATTATTTAACAGGATGGTAATACCTATTTGAAGACACTTTTTCAATCCGTGGATATTAGGTAAAAATTTACATAAACAGTCTGCGTGGTTTACTCTTTCATTTTACTCAAATAGAGTTAGCCTATCAAAAAAATTTAATGAATTTTGTTTTGGCTATTGGTTGTACAGTGATACTACGTTTTTTAAATAAATAGACTCTTTATAAGGAAGGAGCCATTTAACCCCTTTTTACCCTTTCCGCTTTACTGGTTTTGGTAACACCGTGTAGGTATATAGTTCGACTCGCACTTCACCAGTTTCATAGTTCATTAAGATAACCTTTATTTTCCATTATAAAGGTTCTTCAAAAGCAAACGGGGCGAGAGCGGTGACCGCGCTAAATCTCGCAAGTCCAAGACGCCGGATCCGTTCAGCGACGGCGAAATATCACCGGAACGGTCCGGCATGCGACGGCCCAACCCCCAAATACGAGTGTCACAAGTAAGTCTAAATGAAAACAATCGTCGGAATATCTGTGCACCTCACTTGCTTATACGTTTCCTCCAGCCTGAATCCGCGCTTCGGCTTGTATTCGAGTACCTGCTATTTTTCGCAACGTCTGAGGCTCTTGTGATGATTTTTCGACCCCCCCCCCCCCACCTTTAATCTCACGTGAGATTTTTAAAACGTATATTTTTAATGTGAATAGTGGAGAAACATTTTTTTACTTTTAACCTACACTGTTTCTTGTTCTGTTTCGAGATCGGGTGAAGTTCGACCCCCTCCCGACTAAACAGCTCACGTTATTAATGAATGTCCCCCCAACATAAGCAAAGACGCAGGTTCAGTATTGTTATTATGTTATTTGCTGACCATTGATTGTATTACAAACTTACATCAATTAGTTAGGTGCACAGATGCTCCCGAGGGCTTTCAATTTGTTGAGGTTTGATTTTGATCTGAAGTTTTTGAGTGCAAAATGAGTTTTGTTTTGCTGGTTTTCGACAGTGCTGTTAGCTAGAAATTGAATGTTCATCCATTTCAGAAAATCGCAGTAAAACGCTTTCGTTTGCTCGCTAAAGATTTGAGTAAAAAAAAAATTATTGCGTTTTGTAAGTAGCAAAATTTAATCGTTCGGCTGTGGCTAAACTCATTTTTATTTTAACAGTCTTATTTAAAATAATAGCGCATTTGGATTGGTCAGTGTAGGTAACTTTAAAACTACTATAAGGCATTTTTCCCTCTCTAATAGCAAATGTATGAAATGTCAACATGACATTTACAGCGGAAAGGTTCCACCCTAGTACGCAATCCAGTTTCATCAATAGTACACTCAACTTCAAATATATAGATACGGCTAAAGTTCCAAAAATTGTACGTAGACGCGACTTTATTGACTTAGCACTAAGGTCATGTATACATTTTTTTGTAACTTTGCCCATATATATGTCTATAGTTGTCTGTAGCTACGCTAGAAAACAGAATATTTAAAGAAGTTCATTATATGTCGAGAATTGATCTAAATAAACCTTTTTTGAGTTTAGTCACAGCCATCTTTTCACATCATCCCCGATTTTGTTTTTGTGTGTTGTTTTTAATTTTGTTTTATCCCAAAGGCGAATCAAAGGTACGACAACACGTACGGTCGTCCAAGCAAGCCCTATTTGTATGACCAAATGAACGTAAGTCGCAAATACTTGCCAGTCCCTACTAATATAGATGGTTTCTTTCTTTTTAATGACTTTTTCTTTTGTATTTTTCATTTATTTCTTACTGGCGTCCCGCCTCGCCTTTGTTCGGGTAAATTTTTTTCAAAAGCGCTTCATATTTTTCAGCTCAATTTCTCAAAAACTGCACCCGCGCTAAGTCGGGGCGCGGCGATTGTATATGTATCATTATAAATCTTACGTCAAATTTATTCTAAATAACTGATGGCGATCAGCGATCACCGCATATTAAATCCGTTGCTTAATTTAAAAGGTAAAAGTACCTATGTAAAACTTTTGAAACCAATCAAGCTATATTATTTCTTTATTAGCAGAACGTATATAAAAAAATAAAAAGTACCTATTCGAATGTGCAAGCTAGTTTCGATCCTACCTCGAGGGGGGGAGGGGTTGATATAAACCAGGATTGAAAAGGTGTCATTTAATATCATTCAAAAATATGAAAATTGCAAATAAAATCTGCAACATTTCTCCCTTCAAACTCAATTCATACATCTTAAACTCAACATTTGCTGCACTCACTGTGTAGTAACACAAGCTGAGCCTTTATCGGTGACAATTGGTGTCACCACCACGTGCCAGGAATTTATAAATTATATTACACAACACACACACACACACACACACACACACACGCACACGCACACGCACACACACACACACACACACACTTATTTGTTGTGACTTAGTTAAGTTATACTTATTACTATTATTATTATATAACATCAGTGTCTGTTTCTTTCAAGCCGCACTTTTAACGATAACCCTGTATTGGCCTGTATGTTTTGACTCCCACGATACAGGCTCTGCCTAGTGTGGGTGTCGCCGAATTAATGTTTATAATTGTCTCTGTTTTTGGTAATAAATAATTTTTTCATTTTTTTTTTCATTTTTTCATTACCTAGATGTATTTATTATTGTTTTCTTCTGTTTCGTAGTGGTAGTTTTGGGACTGTTAATATTTTTCTTTCTCTCATTTTGCAGACGAACCTGACAAACTTGCAAGTGCCGACTCCACAGCAAGACCGCAAGCAGATGACGACCAGCACACTGTCCGCTGCCGCCACCGAGACTGTTGGCAACGAGATATTCGACGCGGAGTGCTTGAAGCTCATCAACGAATACTTCTATGGCGTCAGGTATGGTCTAATTTTAAGTGGATCATAGCTTTTCACCGAAAATATTTATCCTAAGGGGCTGTTTTACCATCCATTAATTAGTGTTAATTGGCGGTTAGGTGTGATGCCGTCTTCGTCTATTCGAACAAAAAAAATAGAGACGGCATCACATTTAACTGTCGGTTAACGCTAATCAATGGATGGTGAAACAGCCCCTAAATCTTTTTAAAGACGCTGTTTCTCCCTAAATTAAATCTTGGACTAGGACTTTAAAAAAAGGAGAAGGTAGTCTGAATTGATGTGCATTTAAAAAATAACATACAGGAAAATGGAATTTCGTACAATTTTCCCGGCCGCTCTCGGCAGTGAAAGTTTTTTTTATTTGTCGCAGTCTACAAGGAAGAACTTCGCGTACTATTTTTGCGACAGTTAGGCGGCCATTTCCGAGCTTATTGGAGAAAAAGTGTATAAATTTGTATTAATTTTACAGGGTGTATCCCGGTCAGGACCCAACCCACGTGTACGTCGGCTGGGTGACCACTCAGTACCATCTGCACTCAAAGGACTTCAACCAGAACAAGGTCATGAAATCATCCGTCATCATCACTGATGACTACGACAGGGTCGTTGAGAGGTAACTTAATGTCTTATTCTACCGTTTTAGACGTTATTTTGACAATGACATAAAAGTGTTTGTGGTGCATAACATCCGCCTAGAGAGAAATATTTCTCTTGTAGCAAGTAAGGGTGTTTGTAATCCATTTGAGAGATCTATTGTGACCTAGACAAGCGTGCTCTAAAATTTATCTACATGTGTATGTATGGGTATATTCTTAGACAAATATCTGGTACTGTCACTTCTTCATGAACATTTTTTTTTGTAATCTTTGTTATTTTTTATGATTATTACTTTTTATATGATAACCATAATAATTAACCTTCCTGGTGGTGGTGCATAAAGAATAATATTTCAAAATTTGTATGAAGTCGCTTGAAACTTTCACTTTACTAATTCATAAATCAAAAACTGTAACGATTAGGTACTTAGCATAAATATTCTTTAATCTAAGATCCGATTAGCTATAGAAAGCCAGCTATAGCTTTTATTACATAAGTATACTCGTATAATAAATTCGTCACTACTTATCTGCCCCATCGGGATTCGAACCCGGGACCAGATCCATTGGACTATCCGATCGGCAACATTTCCTTTTTTACTAAACGTACTCACCCCTGAAGAAGGTCTTCCTTAAAGGCCGAAACTGGTCGGACCGTTGCTGACTCATAGCCATTAATTACACCATCAATTTATGGATATTGGATATTGTCCACAGTGTGGACCGCCATTCTTGTTACATGGTGCGCGCTGACGAACTCTACAACGAAGTGATGGCGGAAGCTGCCGGGGCCAAGGGAGCCTCGCAGGGGATGTTCATAGGCTGCTCAGTGGACACATCCACCGGCATTGTGTCCTTTACTTGCGAAGGGAAGGAGACCAGCTTCAAGTTCAAGGTCAGTTCATCATAATATTTCAACACAATTGTGTAAAAAACTACAACAACATAGGCTGTTCCGTGGACACACCCACTGGCATCGTGTCTTTCACTTGCGAGGGGAACCAGACCAGCATCAAGTGTAAAGTCAGTTCATCATATCTCATCACAACTATGACTAAATGATGGCGGAAGCAGCCGCGGCCTAGGGGGCTTCACAGGGGATGCTCCGTGGACACCTCCACTGGCATCGTGTCCTTCACTTGCGAGGCGAAGCAAACCAGCATCAAGTTTATGGTTAGTTCATCATCATATCATCTAAGTCTTTTAGACACGGTGCCTCTGACCAAACTGAGCCGCTTTTGTTTTGTAATATATTCAAATACGTTAAAATCCATTTTGACATTTCATACTAAATAATAAAGTTCCATATGAATGTATTTGAAAATGTCACTTATTTAAAAGAAAGAAAGAAAGAAAATACATTTCTGTAACGCCATAAAAACATCACAATTAACAACAATACTAGACCAAAAACAAGAAATACATGACGCTAAATAGGTCCCCACTCAGCATAATTTAATACAATAATTTCTTGTCTCAACTTTTCCCCATGGAAAACCATTAAATATGTATGCAATAAAAACATCTTAACACTGTATTAAAAATATCTTTCCACAGATGGAACCAGAAATAAAACTGTTCCCCGCGATCTTCGTAGAAGCAACCTCCAAGGAGATCCTCCAGATCGAATTAGGGCGGTCGTCCACCAGCCTGCCGCTCAGCGCCGCGGTGCTGCCCACTAGCGACAAGCACGTCATACCGCAGTTCCCGCCAAGGCTCAAGATACAGTGCTTGAAACCTCACCAGTGGGCCAGGGTGAGTGGAACTACCGTTTAGACCAGAAGTTCCTAATGTAGTGTCCAGTCCATGGTAGACCAGATGGTCCACGGTAAACCAGATGGTCCACGGTACCCCAGATAGTCCATGGTACCCCATATGATCCACGGTAGACCAGATGGTCCACGGTACCCCAGATGGTCCACGGAAGACCACAATGGGGTCCAAATTGGCGAGAGAAAAAAAGAGGGATTTTAGGAGTTTTGGAAACAGCAGAAAGTCTACCGAAAACTGTAAAACTGAAAGTGTTGTACGAGAAAAAGTTCGCGAACCTCTGGTTTAGATATTTTTGTCATTTAGACTGTGATAGGCGATTAATGAGCTCTCAATATTTCGAGGCATCTGCCAGTGTCACAAATGTTTGGCTATCATTTTAAATAAAATTCCGGGGGGTTACAACATTCATATGTACCGTGCAACGGCTAACCGGTACTGTCTTTTTCGACCTCGACATTGGCGGAATCGTCGATAGTATTGATGGAGCCTATATTTTTGTTTATTGAATTGAATATTCCTATGGTGATTATTGCGGATTTCTCGTGGAAAAACAATAATCAACTTCCAAATATGAAGCTGTGGGTACTTAACAGCTAGTATATTTGAACTGGTAGTAGAAACTTGTGCAAATTATATATCACACAAGCACATCATCACTACTTAAAAAACTCGTACCTCAAAATCGATGATTTATCTGAATGACTTTAATATAGTGTAGTACTAGTACGACATACATTGCGTAGGAATCTAAATTGTTAACGGTTTCTTTTTTCTTGACAGGTACCAAACCAGTCCCACCAGGTGCACGCTCTCAAGCTATCTGACATCCGCGGCTGGTCCATGCTGTGCGAGGATGCTGTCTCTATGCTGGCCTTGCATATACCTGGTAATTATTTTATTGTATCAGACGTTACTTTGCGGAGGTCCATATTATTGAACTACAAATCCACCAGACCAGACCAGACCAGCGTGGCCGCAAGGTTGACATCATTGAGTTGACCATTCGTGACAAAAATATTTCCTTTTTTTCTTTTATTTGTAAAAATGTCACGAATAAAGTTTTTTCTTTCTTTCTTTCTTTCTTTTTTTTTCAAATAATACTTTGCTCACCCGCGACCTTTTGATAGCTATGTCTATGCACACACAAACCCAACTATCACCACCACCACCACACTACACTAATTCGTTTCGAACTCAACCAGAGTTCATCGTCAGAGCAACAACCGTTCACCATGCTACCACATGTAGATTAACGTATTAACGTACGGTATTTATTTATTTTTATAAAAAAGTAAAATACACATTACAAATTTTCTCATCAGTAGGTTTTAATTTGTAAGATTAATTTTGCTGTCCGTTTGTTACAGAGGAGGACCGGTGCATAGATATTCTGGAGCTCATAGAAATGGATAAATTGCTAAGTTTCCATTCGCACACGCTCACTCTGTACGCTGCCTTATGCTACCAGAGTAATTACAGGTACGGAGAAAATTAATTTAATACGGGATTCGTCATCATGATCATCATTTCAGCCGTAGGACGTCCACTGTTGGATAAAGGCCTCAGCCATAGATCTCCAGTCGCTTCGGTTGGCAGCGGCTTGCATCCACCGTGGACCCGCGGCTCTAACCAGGTCATCCGTCCATCCCGTTGGTGGACGTCCTACGCTGCGCTTGCCGATCCACGGCCTCCACTCGAGATCTTTTCGGCCCCAACGGCCATCTGTTCTTATATATGGTCTGCTCATTGCCACTTCAACGAGCTAATTCGCTTGAATATATCGATGACCCGTACGTATCTCCTCAATTCTGATAATACGGGATTAGATTTGCATTTTAAAGTTGAATATTTCGCAAACGAATCACTTTATAGAAAAATCGTCTTTACCATCCCGAAATGATTTAAAAAAACCTATCCGACTATAACCCACACTAAGAGGTTAGACGAGAAAAAATATCACCCCCACTTAACGTCTATGGGTTGTACCCTAAAACTCTTTATTCTATAATTGTTTTTTTTTTATTCCGCTGGATGGCAAACGAGCAAGTGGGTCTCCTAATGGTAAGAGATCACCACCGCCCATAAACACCTGCAACACCAGGGGTATTGCAGATGCGTTGCCGACCTAGAGGCCTAAGATGGGATACCTCAAGTTCCAGTAATTTCACCGACTGTCTTACTCTCCACGCCGAAACACAAGCACTGCTGCTTCACGGCAGGATTAGCGAGCAAGATGGTGGTAGCAAGCAATCCGGGCGGACCTTGCACAAGGTCCTACCACCTGCGTATATATCTATATATACATATATTCATGCAAAATTACAGCTTTCTACCACGGACAGACCGACATGGTCAAACTGTCAGGATTCCGTTTTTAGCATTTTGGCTATGAAACACTAAAAAAGACACGTTTGTTCTCGAAAGAAACACAAACGATAACATTTCTGTTTCTCTTATTATTAGTTGTGTGGTTTTTAAGTTGTCTGTTTTCTTTTTGTAGGGCCGCCCATGCCCTTTGCCAACATGTGGACCAGAAACAGCTGTTGTACGCGATCCAGTCGCAGTACATGTCCGGGCCGCTCCGGCAGGGCTTCTATGACCTGCTCATTGCGCTGCATTTGGAATCGCACGCTACTACTATGTAAGTTTAGGGTCTGTGCAAGGAATGCACTAAGACGTAAATCGTCACTACTTTAAAAAAAACTCGTACCTCAAAATAGATAATTTTTCTGAGTGAACTTTATGAACATTACGTCAAGGTTTAATTTTGTTGACATATTGATTTTAGATTCGAGATTTTTTCAAAGTAGTGACGAAATGTAAATGGAAGATAAAATGTGAGGGACCAAGTGATAAATCAAGACCAAGTGCTAAGTGCTGTATTCTTTCTTGTCATTCGTACACTGGTGCATTTATCGATAGTAAAATTAAGACTTTGTTTTGTAATTATTGAGTTTTGATTGTGTTACTGTAAATAACATCGTTGCAGAAAATATCATCATCATCATCCCAGCCTATATACGTCTCACTGCTGGGCACAGGCCTCCTCTCAGAACAAGAGGGCTTTTGCAGAAATATACATAATTTTGTATTCAACGCTCTTACGGCGTTTTTTTGTCATTTCAACAAATATTGTTAAAAGACGCGATGCACATAAATGATGTGTTGAGTCAAGTTCCTTTTCGACATCATCAAATGTTTTTCTTTTCTGTAAATTGTGTATTATTTTAAGTTTGATGTCGAAATAAAGTTAACACTGTGTTAACTTTAAATTTCATCATCAAAGTTCAAAGTTCTTGCGACTTGTGCTTCAGTTATGGTAATGATTTTAACTGAACGTTTAAAATGCTCGAATATTGACCCAACACATGACAGGTAAAAGCATCTATTCAAATTAATCGTTTTGTTAATCACTTGCAGGGAAACCTGCAAGAACGAGTTCGTGATCCCCCTGGGGCCAGAGCTGAAGGCGTTGTACGATGAACCAGATATGGGGCACAGTCTGCGATCGTTGCAGTGCGAGAGCGTGCGGCCTCAGATGAAAATGACTGACATCGCGTGAGTACCTATTATAAAATATGTTTCCATGACGGCATTATAAAAACTTTTTTGTATGATAGGGGCAAATGAGCAGAAGGAGCACCTGATGGAAAGTAATCACCGCCGCTTATGAAAAACCCATACTATAAGCTGCATTACAAATGAGTTGCCGGCCCTTTGAGTAACCAACAAAAAGTTGGAACCGCCCGACTTTGTCACTTCAAAGTTCAATATCTCAAAAACGGCTGATTTTGATAAAACATGTCTAAGAACCATTGCTAGAAAACCGGCTTTCAAATAAATAAAAAATGCATTCGAATCGGTCCACCGGTTTAAGAGCGGTGCCACAGACACACACATAGCGGTCAAACTTATAACACCCCTCTTTTTACATCGGGGGTTAAAAAAGTGAGCTCGTTTTTTGAAGATTTAAGAGACGTGTCTCCTAATCTGTTTGCTTCTTAATTATGTTTGATCCAAGTACCATTGTTAAGTCGATTGTTACTTTTAATTGTCGACAGTGAGAACATATCAGAGATCAGCAACTTGTACTCCCCGAACTTCCCCCTGGAGGTGGTCCGCGAGTTCGTGATGCAGGCGCTGGCTGAGGCGGTGGAAACCAACCAGGTGCACAACCGGGACCCTGTGGGGGGCAGCAACGAGAACTTGTTCCTGTGAGTACCGAAACTAAATAAATATCATGGGACACGACACCAATGGGGAATGGATCAAAATTTTAGAAACGCTTGAAACTTTTTTTATCGATAGGAATAACCTTCCTAATTAACAGAAAAAAAAACAGATTTTTAAGTAGCACCAATTAATTTTAAGAAATGAAAGAGTTTTCTTTACCACCAAATTACGATAGTCCGGTTGGTTACGGTTGTTCCATAGCCCAGAACAAAAAAATAAAAATGTGTCTTTGACTCGTTTGTTTTGACAGGTGACACTCTTTATCGGGCCGAATATACTGACATGGAAATACCGACCATGTTTTTCATGTACACGCCCATAGAAATTCACATGAGCTTCTATGGGTGTGTAGATGAAAAAAAGGGTCGGTATTATCCGAGCCGGTAAAGAGTGTCACCTGTCAAAACGATCGAGTCAAAGACGCATTTTTATTTTTTTGTTCTGGGCTATGGACCAACCCGTAACCAACCGGACTATCGTAATTTGGTGGTAAAGAAAACTCTTTCATTTCTTAAAATTAATTGGTGCTACTTAAAAATCTGATATTTTTTTTCTGTTAATTATATAGGTTATTTCTATCGATAAAAAAAGTTGTTTAGGGTTGAAGTAGTTCCAAAAAAATAGAAATTTTGAAGTAAAAAAAAATATAATAAAAATAATACTGATACAAATAGAACATGAGTGGCCGGTAGCGATTTGAAAAAAGAAAGATGCTTCGTAATGACAGTTCCTTTTGACATTATTTTTACGGTTCCGTCCCGCGGCCGCAGTCTCCTCTTAGACCCTGCGTTTCGTTCCAACAAAAGTGTTAAGCGTTTCTGAATTTTTCATCCATTCCCCATTGACCTAGTCCCAAACTAAGCAACTCTTGTACAGCAGCAGTGCTTGCACTGTTGTGTTTCGGCGTGGAGAGTAAGACAGCCGGTGAAATAACTGGCACTTGAGGTATTCCTTTTTGGCCTCTAGGTTGACAACCGCAATCTGCAATACCCAGGTGTTGCAGTTGTCTATGGGTGGAGACCCACTTGCTCGTTGCCATCCAGTCGAATAAAAAAAAAAAAAAAAAAAAAAAACAGTCGCCATGGTCAAAAATATCGGCACATGCACTCTTTTATTAAGGTACAGCGTATACCCGCGGCTTCGCACGCGCAAATCATTAGATACAGCAGTTGAATTGAAATTCCGGGATTTTATTAAATTCTCGTGGGAATTCTCTAAAATTGCATCGTGGTTTTCATTGACGTTATATTATAACAACCATGCCAAATTTCATGACTCTAAACCCAGCGGTTGTTATTTAGAGATTTTATTCCTATCCCGTGGGAATTTCGGGATAAAAAGTAGCCTATGTGTTATTCCAGATGTTCAGCTATATACTCGTACGTACCAAATTTCATGACTCTAAGCCCAGCGGTTGTTATTTCGAAATTTTATCCTTATCCCATGGGAATATCGGGATAAATAGTAGCCTATGTGTTATTCCAGATGTCTAGCTATCTACATACCAAATTTCATGACTAAGCCCAGCGTTTGTTTTTTAGAGATTTTATCCCTATCCCGTACGAATATCGAGATAAAAAGTATCATTTATCACTCATGTATTGTTTCAGACCACTCATCAAACTGGTGGACCGTCTACTCCTGGTGGGTATGATGAGGGACGAAGACGTGGAAAAGCTACTCATCATGATCAACCCTGAGACCTGGGACCCTACCTTCGATAAAGGTAAAAAAATTACAAAATGTCCGTGGCAGCCTATTGGTTTGACCAGTGGTTTTTATTTATTTAATTTTTTAGGGAAGGAAGGATTAAAATTCCAAAACACCTTTTTTATTTTATTATCCTTTATTGTATCCTCCTGCCACCCAGTGTCCTATTGGTCGTATTCTAATTAATGTGACGTTGAACTCTTTCATATGATAAGTGACATAAAGTTTTATGTTCATAAAACAATAATTTGACTTATGATATGATATTTGTTTTTTTTAATATAATAAATAAATAAAAGTTTGCGCAAACGAAATTGCGAGTAAAAGCTAGCATTTTGATAACTGAACTTCTTTTCCGATTGCAGGAAGTAAAGACGAGCACCGTAAAGGCTTGCTCCACATGAAAATGGCGGAAGGGGCGAAACTCCAGATGTGCTATTTGCTACATCACCTGAACGACATACAGCTACGGCACCGCGTCGAATCCATTATCGCATTCGCTCACGACTTCGTGGGTGATTTACAGACTGATCAGTTAAGGTTAGAATGTGTTCTAATTTATTGTATCAGAAGGTACTTAGCGGAGGTCCGTATCAATGAACTACAAACAATTTGCTCACCCGCGACCTTAGGTACGATAACTACATCTATACCACAAGTGTATTCGTGCAGCTCCTCCGCTGTAAGTACAATGTTAGTACTACTTAGTACTATTCTGACAGTGAAAATTAATAAATTATACCTGATGGAAAATGCTTTTACGCGGTATTGTCCCAACCCAAACAATTATCATCACCACCATATTACTAACGAATCAAAGTTAACCAGAGTTCATACTCAGAGCAACACAACCGTTTCTTTCTAGGTTCATCTTGCTATCAGATGCTTGACATGTTTGTTGCAAAGACATAATAAAATATACCTCGTTGAGTTTCTTGCCGGATTCTTCTCAACAGAGGTTTTTCTGAACCGGTGGTAGTTTTTTTTTGACATTCGTAAGTGCTTGTTTTTGCCTAAATTGAATATTTTGACTTTGACTTTGATAGCTATCATAAGGTCGCGTGTGTAATTAATTAGAATACGTTCTATAAGCATTTATACGTAATCGGATCCGATATCGATGTCAGACGTTAATACAATATCAAAGGAAATATAATGTATGACAACTCATTCCCGAGGCTTTGCCCTCTTAGAAAACTCTAAAAAGACTGGCTTCCCATGTTATGGGAAGTTCAAAAAATCTCATCTTGCACCTCTATGACCTTCAAGGAAAGTTTGTGCTAAATTTAGCTCCGGTGATTTGGTATTATGGTTCTTCAGAACGCTCGCAAAAATATTCCTCATCTTTCCACCCTCATCGTATATTTTTAGACGATACCAGGAGATCAAGCAGTCGGATCTACCAAGCGCTGTGGCAGCTAAAAAGACCAGGGAGTTCCGTTGTCCTCCGAGAGAACAGATGAACGCCATTCTCAGTAAGTTACAACCACTTTATGGTTTATTTGTCCGAAGGTGGGAGAGCGAGAGAGATTGCGCAGAGAACTGACTGAAATCGTTTAACTACACGATATTTTGGCTCTTGGTAGACAACTTTAAATACGTCTCTATTCACTGTTCACTCGTCAATTTCATTTGTCTTAAACTTCAATTATTTGAATAGGTATTCAAATGGCCGCATTTACATTCAGCCGAAGTGAGCATGAAACTACCGTGAGACTCACTTATATTTAATGGAATAAACCCCAATTAACTTAATAATTGTTAATTTGTTGTAATTACCCGAAACATGTCGAGCTAAACTCGATTTAAGACGTGAATTGTCCGGGTTTATTTCATTAAACCTAACACGTGATAGTTGGAAACGTCAATCCCACACTTTCACACTTTAGTAACTATATTTTCAGCATTTTAAGCATACTGACGTCCCTTTCAGGCTTCAAGCACATGGAAGAGGAAGACAAGGACAACTGTCCGTGCGGCGAGGACCTGATCTCCCGCATGAACGAGTTCCACGAAGCGCTGATGACGCATGTGTCGCTTAGTGCGCTGCAGGAGCCAGAAGCTGAGGTGAGAGGAACGGGAGATAAGGGAAAGATAAGCAAGAAAGGAACAGAAAGATATTCGTACATGTACGTGAACTCTTTATTGTGCATACGTCAGAAAGTCTCCCATCTCCAAATCCCTGACCTTAAATTGTACTGAAAAGCGCTAGGGTCGGTCAAGTAAGAAACCAACGGGGATCAACAAAAAAGGCTAACCCGAGCCTAGAGCCTAGCGGGAGAATGCATGCTCCTCCCGGCTTTCCAGCAAATCGCTGAAAAGACTATGTGGATAGATAACCAATCCCTCCAACGATCTCCTCCCCGTAGTAAGTTCCAGGGAGTTGGGGACCTGCAGCAAGGTTTTTTAGCTGGTGAGAGTGGCATGTCTGGGCCCTGCCTTCCCTGTCGTCCGTAATGGATTTTTGCCGACTGGAGGTGCTTTATATTAGATGGAGGCAATCTAATATAAAGCACCTCATCCTATCCTACTAATATTATAAATGTGAAAGTTTGTGAAGATGTTTGGAGGTTTGAATGTTTGTTACTCAATCACGCAATAACGGCTCAACGGATTTACATGAAACTTTTACTCGTATATTTAACAGGAATCTACTGAACCCGAAGCGAAGCCCGGCGCCATTGGCAAGATATACACAATCATCAATACCGTCAAGGAACTGGAAGAGGATCCTAAGGTATGTCCTTCATCTTTCGTCTTCGTCGTAATACCAACGTATTACCTATGTAGGTTTTTAGGCGTAGTACATCACAATTGTGGTTAAAATTTTCTTGGTCTCCGCTTGATTTTTTTTTAATTGCAGCCTATCGAAGAACCGCCGCGCAAGTCTCCAGAGGAGAAGTTCCGGAAGGTGCTGATCCAAACCATCGTGTCCTGGGCTGAGGAGTCGCAGATAGAAACACCGAAGCTGGTGCGAGAGATGTTCAGGTGAGCTGGAGAACTTAATTCATTTCTACGCTATACGAACTAGTACATTAACCAAATTGTATCAGTAACTCAAACAGCCGGCCGAAGACCGTGCGGAGTGGCAGTTACTCCACCAACAAGAGCGTAGCTCTTAAGTTCCCACTTTTCCTTCTAAGGTGATGTTTTTGAACTCAACACGTCCCATAAGATCATGTGTAAGACACCTTGTATCATCAAAAAACCTTTTCCCCCAGCCTCCTGGTCCGCCAATATGACTCGGTCGGAGAGCTCATCCGAGCCCTGGAGAAGACTTACGTCATCAATGCGAAGACCAAGCTGGACGTGGCGGAGATGTGGGTGGGGCTCAGTCAGATCAGAGCGCTTCTGCCGGTCCAGATGAGCCAGGAGGAAGAGGAGCTGATGAGGAAGAGGCTCTGGTGAGTAGACCCTAGACCTTGCAGCCAATTCACATGGAGACATCCTTTTGTTTACGGGAACTAAGAAGGGCTAGTTTACTCGTAGTATTTCATATTCCACAAATAAACCATTTAATTTACATTTTAGGTTGAATTTTAGTGTCAATTTTATTTATTTAGACCTCCGACACAAAGTAAGAGGTGTTATATAAGTTTGACGTCAATATCTGTCTATCCGTCTGTCTGTGGCACCGTAGCTTTCGTTCGGATGGACCAATCACGATGTGGTTTTTTTTATGTCAAAGCAAGTTTTCTTGTGGTAGTTTTTAGCTGCTTGATGAAAATCAATTCAGCCGTTTTTGAGATATTGAACTTCGAAATGACAATATCTGGGGTTTTTCAACTTTCGTAATTTGGTCATGTTATTAAAAGTAAAAAGTATTTTTGGTGCTTATCTTAGGTATTATTACTTTACAGGAAACTTGTCAATAACCACACGTTCTTCCAGCATCCAGATTTGATTCGGTAAGTTAAATTTGGGATCCCTTCGACTGCTATAATTTTATAAGTCATAATACTCATAATGTTTGTCATAATTATTGTTAATATTTTTTTTTTCCGATGAAACCATACATTTTACATACATTTTTAAACTGTTATCCTGTAGTACTCTATGGGTTAGGTTCGTTTTATAACAATTCTGAAAATAATTTTTTCAGAGAAAAAAAGAGTTATGACAAACATTAAATTATGAGAAACATTACATTATGACTAACAATTTTCCACCAGTCGATATGGACCCGTTAAATTTAGTACTAACCAGCCTAGATTTCATCATCATCACAATCTCAGGACTACATTACACGTCCTTTTGCTGGATATAAACCTCCTTTCAATACGCGAGGGCTTGTGATGTAGCTCCCATACGAGCCTAGTGTATTATAAACATATCTATCGCCATCTTTGCCTATTTGTATATCGCCTTAATGTTTGTCACTCGTTTAGCACCACCCATGGGACACGTGCAGGGTTGTGGTGGGTTTCTCATGCGAACGCGAGTAACAATCGTCCCCCCAATTCCAATTCTCTATTGAATGACTTCGCTATAATGGCCATTAAAAACGTGCGACTGAGTCATAAATCATTTTAAAGGTACCTCTCGCTCGCACTCACACGCCTTATGGGACTGCCCTAGCGTCACACTACACACATCACTAGGGCAATCCCATAAGGCCTAGAGGCGAGAGGTACCTTTAAAATGATTTACGACTCAGTTCGCACGTCTGTAACGGCCGTAGTATAACAGTTTATGCAGATTTTCTAGCTCCGTTTTTCTTCATAGTAAAGCTCGTGGTGAATTACGCATATAGGCTCCAAAAAATTCAGAACCCCAGGAGAACCCACAGGATCAAACCCACGATCCTCTCGTAGATTCTATAAGGCAAACAATTTCTTCTCCATCTAGAATTAATTTTGAATTACTTTTGGTTTTTAGTTTTGAAATATGTGAACTGCTGAGAAGTGGAATTCGCGTCCATCGTCGGTATTTCCACATCGATATAACAGCGCTCTTTTAGGCTAGAGTGAATAGGCTGTTACAGAACCAGTAAGATACGTTTTTGGCCTCATATGCATTTTTCACCGGGTGTTTGGGTCAATCACATGTCAGTTTTTTTGTAAAAAAGACCTTTTGTCATAATGACAATGACAATGATGATTATGTCCAGGGTGCTCCGCGTGCACGAGAATGTGATGGCGGTGATGATGAATACACTGGGGCGGCGCGCGCAGGCGCAATCTGACGCCGCGCCCGCCTCGCCGCCCACTGCCGAAGACAAGGAGAAGGTAAGGCATTTTATACATACTCATTTTACCCTTATACAATGTGTGGCCCAGAACCGGAGATAATATTAAAAACAGAGGCTCTATAGATCACTGGTAATTGAATCATCATGGTCCCACTTAATTAAAATCAAAACTTAACTTTTGTTTTTTTCTAACAAACTTAATCGTAAATTCAATGTACGCCATCCTAGAACACAACTGACGTCGCCTGTTCCGCTACAACTATCATTTTGCTTTACATTGCTTCTTCGAATAAACTTTAAAGTGTAATAAAAATTAAAAACGATTTATTTTTAAAAGTCGCTGAAGTAATGTTGTTGATGAACTAAAATAATTTCCTTGCTCACCCGCTACCATACGATAGCTAAGCTTATGCAAAATATGCGTGTTCATGCAGTTCCTCCACCTCCACACTGTAAGAACACACACAAATCACACAAACCCATCTATCACCACCACCACACTACACTGACGCGTTTCGAACTCAACCAGAGCTCATCTTCAGAGTGACACAACCGTACACCATGCTACCAGTTGTTAGACTAACGAACCACAACCACCGTTTTAACTTGTCACTGTAACTCCCCAAGTACCCACATACGTTTTATGAAACAAAACAAAACTACCCACAAATTATTAATTAATTTTTTAAACCGTCCTTCAAAACTACCTTGATTTTTATTTATTTACTGTCAAGGCATGTTTTATTAACTACCATTGCTGAAATTAGATCATTCATATGGACCTCATTGATATGGACCTCCGCAAAGTAACACCTGATTCAATAAACCATTTAATGTTGTTGAGTTTGACGAATACGATCTACGTTTTCGAAAAGAGCCGTGGTGGCCTAGTCGTTTGACCTAACGCCTCTCAAACAGAGGGTCGTGGGTTCAAACCCCGGCTCGCACTTTTGAGTTTTTCGAAATTCATGTGCGGAATTACATTTGAAATTTACCACGAGCTTTGCGGTGAAGCGGTGAAGGAAAACATCGTGAGGAAACCTGCACAAACCTGCAAAGCAATTCAATGGTGCGTGTGAAGTTCCCAATCCGCACTGGGTCCGCGTAGGAACTATGGCCCAAGCCCTCTTGTTCTGAGAGGAGGCCTGTGCCCAGCAGTGGGACGTATATAGGCTGGGATGATGGTGATGATGATCTACGTTTTAATTATTTGCCCCTGTTATAGGCTACACACGGTATATCAATTAGTTGTTGCCAGCGACTTCGTCCGCGTAGTATTCATTTATCGTTATCCTGCGGGAACTATGCAATTTTCAGGGATAAAAACTATCCAATGTCCTTCCCCGGGACATTGGATATAGCATAGTCTTTATTCCGGAAAATTGATTAGTTCCCGTGGGATAGTGATAAACGAATTCTGCGCGGTCGGGGTTATTATATTATGAACATTACCAGCCTGTTTAATCGCACCTCTTTCTCAGGATACATCTCACGAGATGGTGGTAGCCTGCTGCCGTTTCCTCTGCTACTTCTGCCGCACGGGCCGCCAGAACCAGAAGGCCATGTTCGACCACTTTGACTTCCTCCTGGAGAACTCTAACATCCTGCTATCGCGGCCTTCTCTAAGAGGCTCGACGCCCCTCGATGTGGCTTATTCCAGTTTGATGGAGAATACTGAGCTGGCTTTGGCTCTAAGGTAAGGTCTTAGAATAGTACAGTAACAGAGGTCAGAATTTTCTGAGCTCAGTCATATATTTAGTTTAAATTTATATAATTCACTTGACTATCTATCTACACAAGCATGACAAAGTAAATGAACATAAATAGAAGATAAAACTTACATAGGTACGGAAACATATTTCATTATAAAATAAAAAGCGAATGTGATTATGAAAAGTTGCCATCCTGGTACATGTTTAATTTTGTAACTATCCTCGTGAAGACCAGTGTCCTTTATAAAGGACACTGGGCTTTTGAACATTAACTTTATGTCAATAACATAAAGTTTAATGTTCATAACTCAAAAATTTGACTGGTTGAAACCAAATTAACCTTTATTAAGTACACCTTCAATTCGGTTCACAGAGAGCACTATCTGGAGAAGATAGCCATCTATCTATCCCGGTGCGGCCTGCAGAGCAACTCGGAGCTCGTGGAGAAAGGGTACCCCGACCTCGGCTGGGATCCAGTGGAGGGAGAGCGGTACCTGGACTTCCTAAGGTTCTGCGTTTGGGTGAGACATCAAACTTTATCTTCATTAGAGCCCGTTCCTACTTGTCGGGTGCCAGATCCGTTTCGTGCCGAATGACAGTTATTTCTATAGAAAATCGGGTCTGGCAAGTGTCATCATCATCATCCCAGCCTATATACGTCCCACTGCTGGACAGGCCTCCTGTCAGAACAAGAGCTTGCTATAGTCCCACGCGGGCCCAGTGCGGATTGGGAACTTCACACGCACCATTGAATTGCTCGCAGGTTTGTGCAGGTTTCCTCACGATGTTTTCCTTCACCGCAAAGCTCGTGTAAATCCAAATGTAATTCCGCACATGAATTTGGAAAAACTCAGTGCGAGCCGGGTTTGAACCCACAACCCTTTTTGAGAGGCGGTAGGTCAAACTAGTGCTTTTTTTTTATTATTTATTTATTTACTAAATTAGCTTCATAGTCGTTTGATATGGTGCGCGACATCTCGTTTAAGTTAAGCGGATCCTGTAATTGGCTCTATGCTGCTATTCCTAATACATAATTGTGTTTTTAGATGTTGGTTCTCCTTAAATAAATAAATAAAATGTTCTGCCACTGGAACATCCGATTAAAATCCGGGCCCGACATCCGACAAGTTGGAACCACCTCTACTCTTTTTGAAGTGCTTTTATGGGAAACTAGCGTTAACCCGATTCTTCGTTCGCGTTAAATTTGAGGAAATGTTTACTTTCAACGATCCCTTTCTTCGTGTTTTGATCCACTTTTCAGTGGATTATTATGAAAATACAAGCATTGACAGACATTGTTTTAGAGAGATGGTGCTGATGCAAAGTTTTCGAATTAAAAAATCATATTTAATAATATTGTTGTGTCTTGTGTAGTGTTGTCTATTGCCTGTGTTGTGAATAAATGTATTGCTTTCTTATTCTTTATTTCTTTTTATATTTCACTCAAATCACGTCTCTTTGTTTAATATATTAACTTCCTATCCCTTTCACACCAGGTTAACGGCGAAAGCGTAGAAGAGAACGCTAATCTAGTGATCCGATTGCTCATCCGTCGGCCGGAGTGCCTCGGACCGGCGCTGCGGGGCGAGGGGGAGGGGCTGCTGAAAGCCATCGTAGACGCCAACAAGATGAGCGAGCGCATCGCCGATAGACGGAAACTGAGGGAGATAGAGCAGGAGGGAGATACCACTGTGAGTTTCGTCATCATATGAACCGTGACAAAAAAACAACAGCGAATCGTTATTCGGTATTTTTTATTCTCGGGCAAATATTATGTTATAAAATAAAGTGTATAGTTGTTTAAGATAGCTCTTTTGTCAACAGTTCAGCCACCCACTACCTGAGTCAGATGAAGACGAAGACTACATAGACACGGGCGCGGCCATCTTGAATTTCTACTGCACGCTCGTTGACTTGCTGGGGCGTTGCGCGCCCGACGCTGGAGTTATCGCTCTGGTTAGTACAAAGTCCAACTTTATACCTGCAAGAAGCTACAAAATACTAAACATAGCTAACACAATAAATATCCATCTTGACTCTAAACTATGCTGAGCCTGTATCCACCTAACTGGCTAAGTACGAGTCCATACGAATGTCCAGTATACTTACCAGAGCCCTTCTTCTAACTGAAATTTACACAATGAGGGCTATCGTTTTTTGTCTTTCTAGATGGCGCCACTGTTGCGTGAGGTTTTTAAGTGTGGCTTTCAAAGTCTGTTATTACGGGCGTGAAAACAAAGTTTAGATTAAAATCATAATACACCTTAAAACCGTACCATAAAAATATCGAGCAACCACAGTGTTGCGTAGTCCCGTTTTGTTCGGAAAAAAAGGGAGGACAAAAGTTTCCGAAAGATAAAACTGTCTCAAAACACAGACATTCATTGCCCCGTAACGCATAATTGCCATAATTAATTTCAGGTAACGCAAAATATTCACAACATTATTCTAATTATAAATTTACCCGCGTAGCTCACCCAAAAACTATGAGATTTGACATTTCGGAGACCTCACGCTACACTAGCGCCTCTAACGGCGAATTCATACGCGATAGCCCTCATTCTACCATATTGCCATCTTAAAACAAAAGGCGGTATCTCAAAAAAAACATTAGTGTCAGAGATAAGGGCAAGGATCAATTTTCATAAATTTCTGTATGGTCAAAGACGCGGGCAAAGGTTTATGAAACAGTCTATAATTATTTAAGTGCAAGCCATGTTGTTTTTTAACAGGGCAAGAACGAGTCGCTCCGCGCGCGTGCCATCTTGCGGTCACTGGTGCCGTTGGAAGACTTACAGGGTGTGCTGAGTCTGAGGTTCACGCTCAACAACCCCGCGGCAGGGGAGGAGAGGCCCAAGTCTGGTGAGGGACTGGTTAAATACCCCTGTTTTGAGTGAGGTCGCTTTCGACCTCATAAACGTAGCCGCTGTAGCAAAAGATAAATTACTGTTATTAACCCTTAACACGAGTTCAAACCCCGGCTCGCACCTCTGAGTTTTTCGAAATTCATGTGCGGAATTACATTTGAAATTTACCAAGAGCTTTGCGGTGAAAGAAAACATCATGAGGAAACCTGCTTAAACCTGCGAAGCAATTCAATGGTGCGTGTGAAGTTTTCAATCCGCACTGGGCCCGCGTGGGAACTATGGCCCAAGCCCTCTTGTTCTGAGAGGAGGCCTGTGCCCAGCAGTGGGACGTATAAAGGCTGGGATGGATGGATGGACGAGTAAGGCTCCATTAATTGGAACATACTACTATATAATCAAAAGCAGCCGTCGAATACATACCTATACCTGTAGTATATTTTTAAAGCTAGTCGTATTTGCAATAATTGCAATGAATATTGTGACGTTTTGTAAAAGCAATAAGGTTGAATTTCCAAAGCAGTGCATGTGGTCGGTAAATCACCTCTACCTTTTTAAGGGTTAAGTGAGTTTTTAAGGCCTAGTGATGAATAGTTCTTGAATTTGAAATAAGAAATTACGACATGAAGTTCTGTAGAATAAACAAAAATTATGAAACAATTATGCTACAATTTAATAATCGGTGATTTAAAAATACTTGATTCATTCGTTCCATGAAATGAATAGTCCATGAAATGAAAATATGGGAAACGTTGACTTTGAACTGATATTCGGTGAAACGCTTTTCGACGATTTAAGGATACCTAAACCTCAATTTTATCATACGAGTAAAAACATAAAAAGTCTCAAATGAAACATTGCAATTTATCGAAAACTTGGAAATAAACCACAGATATTAAAAATAACTCTCTTTTTGGGTGACACTCTTTCCTGGCCCGGATAATACCGGCATGGTAATACTGACCCTGCTTTTCGTGTATACGCCCATAGAAACTAACATGAGCTTCAAAGAGTGTCACCCGTTTTCTTTTCAGTTTTTTTTTTAACTACAGTGTAGTCCGCTTAGTACGACTTCGCATGTAACAACCATCTGTTTTTAGCGACGTAAGTACATAATATAGGCATATGTTTGGTTTTATTTTGAGCCACTATGAAAGTATATCCGCTCGTTTAGTACGGCGTCCGGTTAGTACGACGTAAAAACACCGGTCCCTTGGCCGTCGTTATAACCGGATTCAACTGTATTTTTTTCCCTGTAGATATGCCATCAGGCCTAATCCCAGGACACAAGCAGAGCGTGGTGCTATTTCTGGAGCGTGTGTACGGAATTGAGACCCAGGAGCTGTTCTACAGGCTGCTGGAAGAAGCTTTCCTGCCTGACTTGCGGGCTGCCACCATGCTGGATAGGGTAAGGATTGAATTTAAAAAAAAAGAATAATCAACATTAGGATGATGATGGCTTTCAACTTCGTGGAATCCGTAATTAAATGACGGCTCCTTTATATCCCGATATTGCCACGGAATCAGGATAAAATTTCGAAATCTAAACCGCTGGGTTTAAATTCATGGAATTTGGCACGGTTGTTTTTAATGCAACGTCGATGAAAAATACGACCTAATTTTCGGGAATTCCATGGGGATTTGGTAAAATCCTTCTTTTCTCGGTTCTGTTCGGTTCGGTTCTAAATTCTAATGGTTCAAACCAAGGACGTTACGGAGCTCCGATTCCGTTTCCGTTAAGTCTTAACTTCCGTTTGATATTAAACACCCGTTTCGGTTCCGGTACCGTTATTTTAACGAAAGTTATATCGGATGTCAATGCTTACCGCGGCGACTGGACATGAGCGGCGTACATCAAAAACAAACAGAAGGCTAATTATGTAACGTTTCTGACAAACGTTTGTATACAAAAACTGTCATTAGATTGTGATCGCGAGTGTCAGAAACATTACACAATAGACCCTCATCTACCTATCACTCAGGCTCCAATTCTGGTTCCGGTTCCGTTTTCGGGTCCGATTCCGTTTCCGTTTCTGGTTCCGATAAACTAAATTGAAAACATTTGGTTCTGCTTTCGGTTCCGATAAAACCACATCCGTTACATTCCTGGTTTAAACGTACGATGTTGCCGGCATACACTAGTTTTTCTGATTGTGTTTCGTAGAACGACGGCTGCGAATCTGACATGGCGCTGTCAATGAACCGCTACATCGGCAACTCCATCCTGCCGCTGCTCATCAAGCACGCTAACTTCTACAACGAAGCGGAGAACTACGCCAGTCTGTTGGATGCAACGCTACACACTGTATACAGGCGAGTATATTCACTATTAAATAGTAAGATAAACGTCCGAGTGCTCGATACGCTGATGCCCAATAGACGACACCCTGCTGTCATCATTACTAATGGCATAAGATTCAAGATGACATCTATTGGGACAGTGAGAAGCACTCGTACGTTTACCTTATACAAGGTGATAGATAAATAAAGGAAAACCTGAAAGTTGTTTCATTAGTTTAATCGAGAGTGGAATCGATTACACTAATTTGAAGTAGAATTTTTAATGAAACCGCTTTTTCACTTTGTCCTCTCTAAAACTTATAAAAGCAAAATTATACACCAGTTAAATAAGGAACCATTTGGCGTATTATGTGGATAATTTCTAATTATTTAAAACTGGTCATATCTCTGTCCGTATTAATTTTCTTTTACAAGCTGCGAAACGCAATATGCAAGTACGAATATTAAGAGTACAGCTACCTAGAAATCGAATAGAATTATGAATTTAGCATAACTTCTTAGCTACGGTATTATAATAACTAAATCCATAGCCTCGTAACGCCCAGCGTACTAAATTTAGTAGGTACATACGCGAAAGCAATAAATGACAACTTTTCTTGATTAATAATGTGTTTCAAATTATGATAATGGTATTTGACGTGAGCCTTACGAACATAGAATATAAATGTATCGTATTGGCATTTGCAAAGCACCAGTGTCATAGCAAGTTGAAAAAACCCCAGCCTCCGGAAACAGGACAGAAAGACTGCTTAAACCGCACCAACTTCCCACTTTTTTGATCCCGTTTGTACTAAATACTCGTAAATCACGATTCTTTCCCGTAGTTTGGTTAATAACAAAACTGTGTAGTATATCTTTGTAGCGGTCCGAGGGTCACCAACGGTGCTGGCTGAAAATCAGCGCTGGGGTGTTTATTATTAACGCTTCAGCATTATGCTGAGCCAGTGTCCGATTAACAACCGCAATGACACATACTTTCCTACGTGTTTTCTATTTGTACTTAATACTATTGTTGTGTCTTGTGTTGTGAATAAATGTATTTTCATTCTTTCTTTAAGTTTTAAACCTGTCTAGTTTGTTTACAGGTTGTCAAAGAACCGCATGCTGACGAAAGGACAGCGCGAAGCCGTATCAGATTTCTTAGTGGCGCTTACATCCGCTATGCAGCCTTCGATGTTGCTCAAACTGCTGCGGAAACTGACTGTCGATGTGTCGCGGCTCTCCGAGTATACTACTGTAGCTTTGAGGGTAAGAACAGCCATACTAAAGCCATGCTATACCGCGCATTTATCGTGAGTCCTCGCGTACTTTTTATAGAACAAATTAACACTAAGAATAAAGAAAACCGGCCAAGAGCGTGTCTGACACGCCCAAAATAGGGTTCCGTAGCCATTACGAAAAAATTAAGTAATATTTTTCTAAGGATTTCATAGTTTATACGGAATCTTCCAAGTTTAGGTATATTTTATACCTTAGGCTGCTATTAACTCTTAAACTACTAATAATTCTCAAGCAAACTTAGCCGTTATAGTTTTCCTTGTAAGTTTGATATACTTACTACCACTGCGAATTTTTTCAAATTTTTCCACCCACCGGTTTAGATTTTAGAGGGGGGGCGCCCTATTTTAATGAAAATTTTCACTTTAAAGTTGAATATTTCGCAAACACATCACTGAATCGAAAAATCGTCTTACAAAACCCGTAATGGTTTTAAAAGACCTATCCAACGATACCCCACACTATAGGGTTGGATGAGAAAAAAAATCAACCCCACTTTACGTCTATGGGAGGTACCCTAAAAAATGTTTTTTGAATTTTTTATTGTACTATTTTGTCGGCTTAGTTTATATATATATTCGTGCAAAATTACAGCTTTCTAGCATTGATAGTCCCTGAGCTAGGCCGCGGACGGCCAGACAGACACACAGACATGGCGAAACTATAAGGGTTACGTTTTTGCCATTTTGGCTCCGAAACCCTAAAAAGGGGGTTCACTCAGCGTTTGCTGTGAGTAAGAGTCCCCATAGAAGTGACTGGCACCTGGCACAGCGCAAATTTTTAGCATTCATACCTACGTTTAATCCCACTAATATTATAAATGCCAAAGTTTGTAACTCTGGTTGTTTGTTTGTTACTGCATCACGTCTAAGCCGCTTAACCGATTTAGATGAAAGTCGGTATACAGATAGTTTGAGTCCCGGGGAAGGACATAGGATAGTTTTTATCCCGAATAATTGCGTAGTTCACCCGGGATAGCGGTAAATAAATTATACGCGGACGGAGTCGCGGGTAACGGCTAGTTATTAATATCTGCTGAATCTCGACGAAGAACTATTTATAGCAAATCAGAAGAAATCGTTTCTGACACCTTTGTAGTGTTTGAAATATAAAGCCGCGTATCCACTAGAGGCAGCCTCGGGCCGAGCGGCTGCCTCGCTCCGGGGCCGCGCAAGTGGAGACGCTGCCAAAGGCACGGCTCAGACTGAGGCTCCTTTGAGCACGACCAAAAAACCGACAAAATATGGCTCGGCTCGCGGTGCTCGGCCTGAGGCTGCTCTAATGGATACGCGGCTTAAGATTATCGAAATTTAACCCGCAACGTTTCAAAGCCAGAACCATTTCTCACTTACTGTTTATTCAGCTCCTGACTCTCCACTACGAACGCTGCGCCAAATACTACGGCAGCTCCGGCGCCGGCGGCTCCTCGGATGAAGAGAAGCGCCTCACCATGATGCTGTTCAGCAACATCTTCGACTCGCTCAGCAAGATGGACTACGACCCTGAGCTGTTCGGGAAGGCGCTGCCTTGCCTAATTGCCATCGGTGAGTGCGGGAAGTGATGAGCACTTAGTCAGTGCTGAAAGTGATGCGCTCTTACAGAATACGCCAAGTGATAATGTATTTGGAGGATTTTTAACTTTTTATAAATAAGAAAAAAGTGTTTGAAATCACCGAGTATACATCTAGTGCTGATGTTATGCAATGAGAATTTTCTGACAGATAAAATATCGCTAGATGGAGTTAGTGTCGTGTTACCCGTTTGTCATATGTCGCGTTTGAAATTTGTTTATGACAAAATGTGCTCTCAATGTGCCTCTGAGCATTTAATATTAGCGCTACGGAATACATCAGTGGCTACGGATGAAAAATATTTCTATCGAAAATACAAACTGAAACATAGATGCACAGAAAAACCAGAAAAAGAGACCAGCGCTGGTCAAAGTAACAAAATTTGGAGTTGGAATAAAAAATACAAAAATACTCCAAAAACCAATCTTAAATATTTCTAATAAAATATTAGTAAAATCTCATTAATCTAATTTTTTTTCAAGGTCAAGGTCACCTTGCCCACGTGTGGGGGTAATGAACTTTGTGTTTCCTTTTCAGGTTGTGCACTGCCTCCGGATTACTCTCTTTCCAAGAACTACGATGACGAGTTCTATGGAAAAGAACACCAGTCAACAGGTAAATTGAAAAAAAAAACTTAAAATGAATGTACAGTCGTCGTTAGATATTTCGGAGCCGCCAAGATGATCAAAAATATTGGAACATGCACTCTATTATCAGAGTTCATGTATCGATATTTTGATCACCTTGGCCTCTTGCAAAGTTTGTGAGAAACAATCCTGGAATGTTTGCCAAACCAGTCCAGAACCCAAAGTTACGCGGTAGGGATTTATATCGCGTTACAGTACCATTTTCCAGGACAGCATTGTGTAACAGAAATAGTTTCATTATGTCAGCAAAAGTTTATAACAAAATTCCGATAGATATAAAGAGACTTATAAAATATTTGTAGCCAAACTGCGGTTTTGGCTCAAGGAAAAATGTTTTTATACTATGTCTGAATTTTTTGAAATGTAGTAATAATTGTGACTAGTGGTATAATATTAATTGATTATTTTTGTATATTGTTTTTTGTAACTACCTATTCTATTCTGACATTATTTCTATGTAATTTACTGATAATGAATGAAATGTGAATTATTATTACTATGATTATTTATTAGATCCGATTATAATTTTTGCATGCCAATGTATGGTGAATTGTGTTGATCTACACTGATTTTCTGTAACATCATTTGTACCATAATTCGAGCAAATAAAACTTTGAACTCTCCGAAACATCTGACGGCGACTGTACTTTATCAAGTACACTGGGACTTAAAAGTAACCAGTCTACAACAGAAAGTAATGCAATCGAATCACATTTTATAATTCCGAAAAACACACAACACTGACACTATCCCGTGATTCATCCGAAGATACGTCTCGACGCTCACATTTTTGCTTATCACAGGATTCCGTGCAGAGGATGGCTCATATACCGCTTTAGACTCTATTCCAGCATGTATCAACAAAAGCAGGCTGAATCTGTGTTTGTGTATATCTTGGATATAATTTTTTACTGTTGGCAAGAAATATTCTCTCTCTTTTTCTATATTTGTTTGTTTAATCGCAGGAGGTCCGGACAACCCCCAATACGACCCCAACCCCATCAACACGTCGTCGGTGGCGCTCAACAACGATCTCAACACGATCGTGCAGAAGTTCTCCGAGCACTATCACGACGCGTGGGCGTCCAGGTAAAGATTTACATTGCTATAAAGTTACAGAATACAAAACAATAATTGATAATATTTCCTTGAACTTATTTACGTGTTAAATATTTAGGGGCTGTTGCACCACCGATTGTTTAATTTTAACTGACGGATAAATTTGATGCCGTCATGTGTTTTTTTTGTTCGAATAAACGGAGACGGCATCACATTTATCCGTCAGTAAAAACTAATCAACGGGTGGTGAAACAGCCCCTTAGTATTGTATAATTTTTAATAAAATTATATTTGTATTTGGGTATTTATTTATTTTTATTCGACTGGATGGCAAACGAGCAAGTGGGTCTCCTGATGGTAAGAGATCACCACCGCCCATAAACAACTGCAACACCAGGGGTATTGCAGATGCGTTGCCAACCTAGAGGCCTAAGATGGGATACCTCAAGTGCCAGTAATTTCACCGGCTGTCTTACTCTCCACGCCGAAACACAACAGTGCAAGCACTGCTGCTTTACTGCAGGATTAGCGAGCAAGATGGTGGTAGCAATCCGGGCGGACCTTGCATAAGGTCCTACCACCTGCGGGTGTCAAAGGTTTTCAGTGCATTAATTTACATCATGTATGAAATGAAATGCATATGCAAAATTATCTTCTCAGGAAAATCGAGAATAGCTGGGTTTATGGTGAATCTTGGTCGGACAGCCAGAAGTCGCACCCTCGTCTCAAGCCGTACAACATGCTTAATGATTATGTGAGTAATAAGGTACATTCTTTCTTTAGTTAAGTACAGTCACCTGCATACTAATCTGCCCCAGCGGAGCGTGCAAAACTATCTGACACGTCCTACCAGCCCTAGAAATAAAAAATACAAACTGAGACATGGATGCACAGAAAAACCAGAAAAAGAGACCAGCGCTGGTTCCTACGATGTCTAAGTGACATTACCTTCGTTCGATCCATTCGTGCCAGCTCTTAGGAACCTGTAGCTACTTTCATCTTCGTTTCTCGCAACGAACATCGCAGTCTTTTTTAATTTCATTCCGCCATTTATACACTTTTATATTACAGTTAACTTTTAATAAATGACGTTTTTTCTTCAGGAAAAAGAGCGCTACAAGGAGCCTGTACGGGAGTCCCTAAAAGCCCTGCTGGCTATCGGCTGGTCCGTTGAGCACTCCGAAGTCGACATACCGAGCACCAACCGCAGTTCTATGCGGCGACAGTCCAAATCTGGAGGCGTAAGTAGTCTTATACGTTGACGATATGATAGCGTTAAGTTCCAGATATATGTACAGATTAGTGCAATAATAATTTATTGGATCGGGCGTTATTTTGCATAGGTCCATACGAATGAATTAAAATAATTACTTTGCTCACCCGCGACCTTATGATAGCTACGTCTCTACAACAAATGTGTTCATGTAGTTCCTTCGCCTCCGCAGTTAATTTTATAATAATTAATTTAACTTTAAAACTTGTTAGATTGAAGGTATAACCACTAATGTAAAAACAGATATCCACTTTGGAAGAGCGGTGGCTCTTAGCACAGGCATCACGTGTACTTAAAAAGAGGCACCAACCTAATGATACAATGTACTTAAGGAAATGTATGTATTTTTATTATTATTTGTTTTTACTGTAAAATCACGCACAAATCACACAAACCCAACTATCACCAGCACTACACAACGCTGACGCGTTTCTAACTCAATCAGAGCTCATCTTCAGAGCTACACAACTGTTTGCCATGCTACCAGATTCTGATGTTAGACCCACATATGAACACACATAAGTTGCATAGACGTAATTATCATAAGATCGCTGGTGAGCAAAGTAATTGTTTAAGTTCACAGTGCATAATGTACGGTCGGTTCCCTAACTTATGTATCCACTTTTTCATACTAGTTGCATAGAAAAGTGGGTACTTATATTAGGGCACCGACTGTACTTATTTCCATCGAAAAAAGTTGGATCTGAAACGGAATACGACGACACTCGAAGTGTCTTGCCTTCCCGCCGATCTACATTCTTTAAATATAAAATGTCCGCTTGTTTATTCACGCTGCAAGGAAGAAAAGACTGGAAAGGAAAAAGCAACGGTACTAGCACAATATTTTGCAGCACTTAATTTTCTATGTCGTGTGCATGATTGTTGCCCCATTCACGATATTCACTTGGTTTTACCTTTTTTTTTTCACTTCCTTTTACTGAAGAGATCTTTCCGAGACTGATCCTAATTGGCGTTTATAGAGGTGAAATAGGCGCTTTTATTCATTTGTTTTGTAATATAAATATTCAAATGTAAAGGTTTCTACCCATTACACCGTATCATAATGAAATGTGAATTATTATTTATTAGATCCGATAAATTTTGCATGACACTGATTTTTTGTAACATCATTTGTACCATGATTCGAGGAAGCAAAGCTTTGAACTTTGAACTTGAACTTGACCATACCATGACCGTATATAGTAGTTGGAAATATATTCTTTGTGAAGCCGTGGTGGCCGAATGTTTTGACCCATGGCCTATCAAGCAGAGGATCGTGAGTTCAAACCCCGGCTTTTCGACCCCCGAGTTTTTTGAAATTCATGTGCGGAATTACATTTGAAATTTACCACGAGCTTTACGGTGAAGGAAAACATCGTAAGGAAACCTACACAAACCTGCGAAGTAATTCTATGGTGTGTGTGAAGTTCCCAATCCGCACAGGGCCCGTGTGGGAACTACGGCCAAAGCCCTGTCATTCTGAGAAGAGGTCTGGGCCCAGCAGTGGGACGTATATAGGCTGGGATGATGATGGATGATGATATTCTTTGTATTGAAAAGTATGAGAGCACTATTGAATAATGTTTTGCCATTGTATTTTGTCGGATAAGTTCGAATTTACTTACTCTCTCAATTCGCTTCAGTAAAGTTCGGTAAGCTAGTTGAGACAGCAAGATAAATACGAACTTTTACGACAAAATACGATGGCACAACATTGTTCACTACATCTGTATAGGTAGTCCGAGCCGAGAAATCCCAGTTTTGTAATGTTGGATATAATTTCATTGAATTTGTACTCCACAATACAATACAATACAATAAATCTTTATTGAACACTACTAATACATAGTAAGCAGTACAGAAAACACAGATATATGGATATTTTCCAATATATAGAACATTTCACAGTTAATTCTTACAATTGATTGTGCTTTACGAAATAAGCGAGGACTTACCAGGTTAAGGAAATTGTTTTTGTTTCGCTATTAAATATAATTACTTTTTACTTTTAAAATAAACCTTAAAAAAGGTAATTAAAAAGCGCCTATCGACTCCTACCCCTAAGCCACCTCGCAACCCCTGTGTTAACCTGTATGTTGTTTTCCATATCCCGCCCGCAGAGCGCCCCCAACGTTGTGGTAAGTCGACCAACTAACAACTTGTCCATTTATTTGTAAATTAGACATGGGTAATCTCAACTCCGCGAAGTGATCTGACTCACTAGATCCAGCTCCGGTGTCGGTACCGAATCCGCTTATTGAATCCGACTCCTTTATTGACTCCGGTTCTTTCGAGCGATTATTAATTTATCTATGGCCGATCCGGCCCGGCTCGGTTCGGTAGGTACATACCAAGGTCAAGGTACTGAATTGAAGTACCGATTCGTTTCGTCCTTTTAATGTTGAAAAATTCTAAATTGTGTATTTTTTAAAGAGTATTGAGCTACTTTAAGAACCTACTAGTTTTCTGTTTGATTCTTTGAAGCTTGAAAACAGTGTTAAAATAAGCGTCGCCCGCTCCGGTCATATTATATTGTGTTTTAATTATATCTCATTTCTTTCCAATATAACCGAGCGAGTAGTCCGTCCGAGTCTACGTACCGGCTCATTCAGCGCCCGACCAAACGTAATAAGATCCGATCCGATCCGAGCCGAGAGTGAAAGCGGAGCGAGTGAGTGTGACGGCGATCACGAGCCGCTCGATCCGGCCGGACTTGGTCGGAGTTAGTAACTCCGGAGTCGATAAGATTTGAAAGGAGTCATTAAGGGATTCGGATCCGCTTGAGGATCTGACTCTTTTGAATCTTCAGATCCGGATTTACCCATCTGTATTGTAAATATTCTGCACGATACAGGACACCGATACACCGAGAAACTTATTAGAACGTTTAATAATGACGTTTAGTAATGTTTACGTAATGACCAATGCGTCACGAAACTTAGGGGCTGTTTCACCACCCATGAATTAATTTTATTTGACGGATAAATGTGATGCCGTCTCCGTCTATTCGAACAAAACAAACAGAGACGGCATCACATTTATCCGTGTGATAAATTTAATAAATGGATGGTGAAACAAGGAGTTAGACTAAGGGGCTGTTTCACCATCCATTGATTAGTGTTAACTGGCGGTTAGGTGTGATGCCGTCTCTATTTGTTTTGTTCGAATAGACGGAGACGGCTACACATTTAACCGTCGGTTAACACTAATCAATGGATGGTGAAACAGCCCCTAACAATTTAATATTATGTTTCAACGATAATAGGTAACAAACAAGTTTGGTTTCTCTAATCTATTCACATACCTACTTTTTACGAACTGTCAAGTCGCAGTTCCATCAGAATTTTTATATGGCAATACTAACCTGTGAAGTCCCTTGTTAGCAAACTGTATTTTTCGCGGTAGTTCCTTTTCAAGGAACAATTGCGGTTTTTTTTTAATCCAGTGTGGATTATTCGCATTAGTTCCTTCGAAGGAACAGCCAAAGGAACTACCGCGTATAATCCTGCAGAGCTAGAGTTCGGAGTTAGTATTTAATTAAAAAGTTTTTTGTAAAAAAAAACATTTTTAAAACAAGCTTTTTTGCTGACTGTACTTTTTGTTGACTGTACTTGTATTGCCACTTAAACCACATTTGCATACCAAATTTCAAGTCGATGCCATTAACCGTTGAAGAGTTCCGTCCTGTGGAGACGATCCTGGCTGGACCACCAGGATGTCACTACCAGATTATTGTATTGTCACGCAATTTACATAAGTATACTAAATTTCAAGTCAATCCAACTACTGGAAGTTGGTCGAATTTAACTTGCAAGATTTGATTACATACAGACAGACAGACAACGGGACAGATGAAACTAAATAAAAGCTTGTAATAGAACACAAGTGGCCGGTAGCGATTTGAAAAAGAGAAAGGTGCTTCTTAATAGTTTCTTTTGTCATTTTTTCCGGATTCGCCGGCCGCAGTCTCCTCTTAGACCTTGCGTTTCGTTCCAACAGACAATAATTTACCACACGAGCGCCCCTATGTTTCGAACCCAAAACCTCCAGCCACATAGCCAGGCTTACTTCAGAAGTCTATCCAATCCTTATCTAGTGCAACATCATTCCACAGACGGACTCAGCCACTCCATTCAACTACAACCCCCACCCCGTGGACATGACGAATCTGACGCTGTCCCGCGAGATGCAGAACATGGCAGAGCGGCTGGCCGAAAACGCGCATGACATCTGGGCGAAGAAGAAAAAGGAGGAACTTACCACCAACGGAGGTCAGTCCCAATGCCTGTAGGGACACAGGAATGTATAGCTTGCGTTACGTGATAAATACCTGCCGTGTAAATAGGACATATTAAGCAGAGTTCTGCGCAGGGGGCGACACTAGCGCAAACCTTCATGATGACGTCAGTCAGTTTCTCTTTATATTTTTGTCGCCATGACAGATTGTGACTAAAGAGTATTAGTACCTTTAGAAATCATGATATATTTATTTATTAGTAACAAAACAACATGATATTTACATCGATAGTAAGGATAGAGCTATATTTCCAAAATTTTAATTGAAATAATATGATATTATGGCATTAAAGATACTCAAAAAACTGTTTACGGTTTTGTGCTAGTGCCGCACTCTGACGGCAGACAATGAGGGCTATCGTTTTTTGTCTCACTAGATGGCGCACTGTTGCGTGAGGTTTTTAAGTATGGCTTTCAAAGTCTGTTATTACGGGCGTGAAAACAAAGTTTAGATTAGAATCATATTTAATACACCTTAAAACCGTACCATAAAAATATCGAGCATGCCACAGTGTTGCATAGTCCCCGTTTTGTTCGGAAAAAAGGGAGGACAAAGGTTTCCGAAAGACAAAACTGTCTCAAAACACAGACATTCATTGCCCCGGAACGCATATTTGCCATAATTAATTTCAGATATTGCAAAATATACACAAAATTATTCTAATTATAAATAAACCCGCGTAGCTCACCCAAAAACTATGAGATTTGACATTTCGGAGACCTCACGCTACACTAGCGCCTCTAGTGGCGAATTCATACGCGATAGCCCTCATTGCAGTAATATTCCCTATTGTTTAGTCATTTGGATACCGACAACCTTAGGCTGGAGGCGTACACACAAGCTACTCAGTAACACTATCAGTAAATCGTATGCGCTCACAAAATCATTTCACCTATAGTTACCGATAAAGTTGCACCACCAATAAGGAATATGCGTGGAGCACAAGTTTTCTCTGAAATAATTTAATTTAATAGAAAACCGGAAAATAAAACGAATGCCGTAAAAATCATCAATATATGTTGAAAAATATGCAAGATATCACCGATTAAAGCTTGCATTGCAAAAAAAATATTCTATGAACTTCCTATATTTTAGACGACCAGATGGCCTAGTGGTTAAAGGACCTGACTACGAAGCTTGAGGTCCCGGGTTCGATTCCCGTATCGGGGCAGATATTTGTATGAAAAATACGAATGTTTGTTCTCGGGTGTTTAATATGTATTTAAGCATGTATCTATCTATATAATTATATTTATCCGTTGCTTAGTACCCATAACACAAGCTTTGCTAAGCTTACTTTGGGACTAGGTCAATTGGTGTGAATTTTCCCGTGATATTTATTTATTTATTTATTTATGTCCGTCGTAGCATATGCCGTCAAAGTCTATGTCGGATCTCTCTGTCTAATTGACAATTTAAAATTTGATATCTTCGTGTTTTTTAATACATTTATCCCCTGTTCCACCATCCATTGATTAAATTTATTTGACGGATAAATTTAATGTGATGCCGTCTCTGTTTGTTCTGTTCGAATAGACGGAGACGGCATCACATTTTATTCGTCAAATAAAATTAATCAATGAATGGTGAAACAGCCCCTTAAAAAAAATACAATGAAGATGTATTTGAACATTTTTTATACAGGGTAATTTTTAGGATAGTTTTACTTCAATTGTATCTTCAGAATAATGCGTTTGCTAAATATTTGCGAATTGAAAACCAAAAAAATACGAAAACTTATCCAAATTTTCTTTTCCAGGTGGAATCCATCCTCAACTTGTCCCCTACGATCTCCTCACAGACAAAGAAAAGAAGAAGGACCGGGAACGCTCCCAAGAGTTCCTCAAATACCTGCAATACCAGGGTTACAAGCTCCACAGACCTTCCAAAGCGTCCCAGAGTGACACAGAACAGACAGCAACTGGAGTAGCTATAGAACTCAGATTCGCATTCTCGCTACTTGAGAAGTTAATACAGTATATTGATAGGGCGACTATCAATATGAAACTGTTGAAGCCGTCCACCACGTTCAGTAGAAGAACCAGTTTTAAGACCAGCACGAGGGATATCAAGTTCTTTTCGAAGGTAAGTCTGTTATGTTTTGAAGGGAATTCGCTAGATGTTGCTATTCTGGAGTTTTGTCCAATGATCAGGGCGGTTGGTGGTTAAAAAAACGCCACCGCGAAGTAGGAGTGCTTTTGAAAATGTAGGAGGAAAACGGTGAGCTATTCTTGGTTTTTGTGGCATTAGAAAGAATGTAAGCGATCTTGAGGTGTCTTTTTATTGAGAAACACTTTTGAAAACTAAGTGATAGCAAATACATTCATCAAAAGTGTTTAGGGATATTTTTTATCCACAGTTTTGAACATTTCAATATATTACTACCGAGTCAAAACATCTTTTTGTAACAATTATATGGCAACTAGGACATACACGTACACGTACATTCTTTAAGTTTCATAATGAATACTATTTTTAAAGGCGTTTTTTCAATAAAAATACACGCCCAGGTTTTTTACCCTTTGTCTAATGCTAAAATAAACGAGGTATAGTAGCTTCAGCCTCTCAAGCAGAAGGCCGTTAGTTCTAACCCGGGCTCGTGCATCTGAGTTTTTCATAGTTTATCTGTGAAATTGCACTTTAAGATCATGACATTTTTGGTGATACACTTCATTCGCACTGAGCCCTCTTTGGAAGAGATTTATATAGCCGAACTAGCTCAAGTACTCTCATTTCGAGCCTAAGATAAGTAAATAATAATGATGATGATATAATAATATTGTAACAAAATACGTTAAACAAAGTCAATTCAATGATACGACATCTAGCTATTTCCAATGTAAACGTAATAATGGTAATTTATTTCTATTTCTGTAGATTGTGATGTCTTCTTTACGTGTTTCTAATTTATTACAAGCAAAACAAAATGGAACAAAAGTATTTCAAAAAGGTACAGTTGTGCCTTTTTAATATTATTGTCATGCACGATGTGTTACTGTCATTGTATCAGATTTTATTTTGTGCACTGATCAAAGACAAGTATAGACACTATAAGATCTGAGCTAACCACCGATTTCGGCTGGATAAGATCGCAAAAAACTGTTAACTTTACTGACGAATATATCCATGAACTAACTGTATTCAACTACATGGGTATTTCATTATTTACATTAAAGTCCCGAAAGGAAAGGGTTTTTAAAATCTTTATAGTTAGATAAGCATGTCCTAACTAACTAACTTGTTGTAACTAGCATGCGTGAAAGCAGAACAGATGCTTGTCTTTGATCTTAGATCAGATTCAGATCAGTACATGTGATCAGATTTTATGCCATAGGAATAGGATGCTATTATAAATGTTATGTATGTATTGAATGTGCTTAAAGTGAAAGCTATAACGCTGATAGATAGAAGGTTAATTGACATTGGTTTAGATTTTTAGTGAATATTTTTAAAATGTGGATCACAAATAATTATTTAGTTAGTGTCTTCTAATATTTATATATTCGTAGAATCTACTTGAATCTACTTGTAAATATTTTTTCCATGCATTGGTAAATAAAATGTGTACATTAAGTTCACAGTGATTGGTCGATAAATAGGACATAACTACCTACATCAAACAAACTCACTTTTTAAACCATCTTTTGTCAAAGATGCATAATCAAAAACAAGTTATTGTAACTACTTAAATTAAAAATCTTACGTATACGCTGTTTGTAATTAATTAGTTTTAATTTTTGATTATATTTTAAACAATAATAGTTAGGCCACTACGTTTCTTAGAAAAAATAACTTCATTTGACCTGTTTTGCGTTTCCTAGAAGTTAACGGAAATAAAAAAACACGTTATAATATCATAGGGTTCATCAAATTTTTGACATACTACTTAGTTAACGGTAAAGAAATATTAAAAATCGTTTCTGCCCTTTTGTTCTGATTTCCATTATTTCATTCGATTTTTCAGTATTATATAAAATATCGTCAAAATACCGTCACTTCTCAATACGTCAACAAAATTGTAATATTGATAAGTTTCACTTAGAAAAATTATCGTTTTTTTTTTTAGGTAAGTACGAGCTTTTTTAAAAGTAATGATGCTATGCCGGACCATTACCATTATATCGTTACTAATTTAAAAAAATCTCGTATCTTAAATCAATAGGTACGTTAAAACTCTTTGTTAAGACAAAGATGTAAAGTGCTTTTTTACAAGAGTAAGCTCTTGTAAAAATGCACATAAAGTTCATTCAAAAAAATTAACGATTTTGATATGAGTTTTTTTTTAAGTAGTGACCATTTTCATCATAATCGTCGTTATATCAGCTGTTAGATGTCCATTGCTGGAGAAAGGCCTTCTCTAAGGAACTATATGACGATCGGTTTTGTACTACCAAGAATTAATGGCTTCCCATGATCTTTAGAAAATCGTCTGTCCTAACGGAAGGCCTACCAACACTGCTTTCTACTGCAGTCACGACAGATAACCTGTTTGTTACACATGTGTGTCTGATTCTCTTGCCTCCTCCCCTCAGGTAGTTCTTCCTCTAATGGAGAAGTACTTCTCCACGCATCGGAACTACTTCATAGCGGTGGCCACCGCTACCAACAATGTGGGAGCGGCCAGTCTTAAAGAGAAAGAGATGGTTGCAGCTTTGTTCTGTAAGCTGGCCAGTTTGCTGAGATCTCGGTAAGATTATAATGATACAATGTTATAATTTCACGGGGCACTTGACACCAATTGATCTAGTCCGAAAGAAAGCTAAACTTGTGTTATAAATACTAGGCAACGGATAAATATACTGTCACTACTTCGACAAACTCTTATCTCAAATCAATACATCAACAAAATTTAACCTTGATATAATGTTCATAAAGTTCACTCAAAAAAATATCAATTTTGACGTAAGAGTTTTTTAAAAGTAGTAACGATACTTAAATAGATAGATACATACTTAAATACATGTTTAACACCCAGGGTTCGAGAACAAACATTCGTATTTTTGTACAAAATATCTACCCTGATCGGGGACTGAACTTGGGACCTCAAGCTTTGCAGTCAGGTTCTCTAACCAATTATGGTCGTCAATAGGATATTCTACCCCATTTATACTTTGTTCTTTTTTTGCATTAGAAAAACGGTAAACAATCTTGACGAGTCTTTTTATTGAATACGTTTTTAAAGCAGGTGGTAGGACCTTATGAAAGGTCCGCCCGGATTGCTACCACAATCTTGCTCACTAATCCTGCCGTGAAGCAGCAGTGCTTGCACTGTTGTGTTTCGGCGTGGAGAGTAACACAGCCGGTGAAATTACTGGCACTTGAGGTATCCCATCTTAGGCCTCTAGGTTGGCAACGCATCTGCAATACCCCTGGTGTTGCAGATGTTTATGGGCGGTGGTGATCTCTGACCATCAGGAGACCCACTTGCTAGTTTGCCATCCAGTCGAATGAAAAAAAAAGTTACCATTACTTATGATACCAAAAGAATTTAAATGATCATATGTCCTTGCTAATTGTTACATATTTGCCGTGACTTTTTTTCCAAAAGTGTTTTTCAATAAAAAGACACGTCTTGATCGCTTATCTTCTTTCCAATGCTAAAGAAATTAAGTATAAAAGACTACTGTTGTTGTACTAATATAAAATAGTCACAAAAATACCCCGGCAAAACTAACACGTCTTCTAGCCAGAAAATTATACTAAAATGAAAGCATTCATTTTATTATTCCCGCGAAAACACTGTTGGCTATGTTCATGGCGTCATAATGTTATGTAAATACAACACACAGAACATCAAATTAGCGCATACATCTACTGGTCCATAAGAAATGTACTTTAATTCCCAGACAGCTATTTGGTTCTATTGTTATCGTCCTTTTTTCAGACTCGCAGCCTTTGGGCCAGATGTACGGATAACAGTGCGCTGTCTCCAAGTGCTGGTGAAGGGAATCGACGCCAAGTCCCTCGTCAAGAACTGCCCCGAGTTCATCAGAACCTCCATGCTGACATTCTTCAACAACGTGGCTGATGACCTTGGACATACGATAATGAATTTACAGGATGTAAGTTGTGAATCTTTATCCAAAAAAAAGCCGTGGTGGCCTAGTACTTTGATCTATGGTCTCTCAAGCTCAAGATCGTGTGTTCAGTCCTGGCTCGCACCATTGAGTTTTTTGAATGTAAAAGGGGGAAAATAAGCATGTGAAGATGTGATGATGTGATGTGTGATGTGATGGGAAGCAATCACCGCCGCCCATAGACACCTGGCAGCACGAGGCCTTTGAGAGACTGATAGGAGTTTTTTTGTTGCACTGCAAAGTCAATGGTGTGTTTGTGCCTGTTCATCATGTCGTCTCATTTTGAGAGGAGGCTAGAGGTCACAGCTCAGACCCACCCGGCACCCGACCAGCACTGCCTGGACTTTCGGCGTCCACTCGTTGTCGACAGGTGGTCCACGGGTGGACGCCGCGTTGTCAACGAGTGGACCCTGGGATGATGATGATCATTACAAATAATTACATTTTAACTGGTCCTACTTTTCAGGGAAAATACGCACACTTACGCGGAACACATCTCAAGACATCAACCTCTCTGGGCTACATCAACGGCGTCATACTTCCCGTGCTGACCGCCATGTTTGATCATCTAGCGAATTGCGAGTACGGGGCCGACTTGCTGCGTAAGTGGCCACACTATACCTAATAGTACTTATTAGTGGTGTAACGAATATTCGAATTTGCATTCGCAAATAATTTTTATAATAAATCGCATTTAAAAGTGTGAATAAATTAATTGTATCATGACTATTCCAATCATTAATCGCCAAAAACTGCTTTAAGTTCGAAGTTGGCCGAAAAATCACAAAAAAAAATTGTATACCATGCTTAAGGATGGTTTTATTGGTCTTGAGACTTGATTTAGGGTTTCTAATTATGAATGAACATCTGTGTTTAGGCGACTCTGTTTCCGTGTTGTTAACTTGTCTTTTCTTTTATAAATTAAAAAAATCAAAAAACCCGACTGCCAAAACTAAAACGAAGAAAATAAGCCCAGTGGTCTAGAACTCTGTTAAGTAGCTAATTTAAAGTTCAACAGTCGGGACCCATTTAAATCGACGCTCAAAAAGTCTTAGTAATGGGTCCTAATTTATTTATTTATTTATACATACGCTCAAAAAACATAACCCTCCTTTGGGCAGTCGGGTAAAAAAATAAACGATCGAAAAGCCTATATTCGCATTCGCGAATGTGAAAAATAGGACAAAAATACAAACTAGTCTAAAATAAAACCAACGTCACATATTTAAAATGTATCCCTCTTCGTTAACGTTTCACAAAATCCTCACCAAGAGTTCCCTCCACCTTTTGAGCTACTCTTGTCCGAATCGTCAGAATCGCTGCTCGTATCGGAATCAGAGTCATCAGATTTCTTCTTATCCCTAATACCGTAGTTCTGCTTGCATCGTGTCTTGCACGCTGTGCCGAATTCCTTCAATCTTCTCTCACTGCATTTGTCTCCTGCACACGTTTGTTTAGCTGCACCAGTGCAAGCCTTATAGCATTTCCGCATGGATTCCTCCTGGCATGCAGCTTCGTATCTGTCTCGGAGAATGTTCATAGATTTGACCTTGGGGTCTATAGTGACATTTGGTTTAGCGACTGTTTCGTTCGCTGGCTGGAAAATGGTAAACAGCTTTATTATTTCAGCCTATGTAACGTCCCCACTACAGGGCACAAGCTTTATCACAAAATGTCCTTGGCTTAGTACAACCTTTACTAATAAAACCCGGGCGCGCCCGGATTCCAACCTATGATCCTCCTATGGCCATAGTTCAAACCACTACTTGTACCACACCTGTTCTACCACAGTAATCTCCCAGATTATCCCAAATTGCCACTTAAGTATTTCAAAGTCTTAACTCGGCTTTAGTGTGTATTAATATAATAAAAACTGAAGTTACCCTTCTCTTTTCTGGGAAACACGCCATCGATAGATACCCGACTCTTGTTAAGTCATTGAAGTCTTCTGAACCTAATAAAATCCAAATAAATTAGTTTCGCTTAGTAACGTCGCACATTAAAATGAAAATGTCTACCTAAATCACATTTTTTCAGAATTGATAATTTAATTTATATCAGCCTTTACGCCCGGCTTCGCTCGCGAGAACAGTTAGGAATAAGATGAACTGACAATCATTGCAGGTGGTAGGACCTCGTGCAAGGTCCGCCCGGATTGTTACCACCATCTTGCTCGCTAATCCTGCCGTGAAGCAGCAGTGCTTGCACTGTTGTGTTTCGGCGTGGAGAGTAAGACAGCCGGTGAAATTACTGGCACTTGAGGTATCCCATCTTAGGCCTCTAGGTTGGCAACGCATCTGCAATCCCCCTGGTGTTGCAGGTGTCTATGGGCGGTGGTGATCTCTTCCCATCAGGAGACCTACTTGATCGTTTGCCATCCAGTCGAATAAAAAAACTGTTATTTTACAAAATTTCCAATAGGATTCCCAAAAAATGCATATTCTCCGTTTGTATTGCATGGCTTATCCCATGGAAATAAGGTGGTAAAAAATAGTAAAAATTAACTATCTGAGATCCATCTTAGGCTGGGTTTAAACCACAAATGTGCGAGGATGTGTTGCGAGCAATGTGTTTTTTAACCGACCTTAAAAAAAAGAGGAGGTTATCAATTCGGTTGTATTTTTTTTTCGTTTTTTTATTTAATGTTTGTTACCTCAGAACTCCGTCATTTATGAACCGATTTGTTTTTTTTGCGTTCGTCTTAGAATGATTTTAACTAGATGATGATTGGATCTTAAGGAAATTGAGGGAACTCTTCAAATGTTGTAGGGACATAAATTGGATATATTTAGTAGTAACTCGTGCATTTGCTCTTGAAAATCATCATTTGGTGAAGTGGAACTGATGATGAAGACCACAGTTGACCATCGGAGTTACTACTCAATAACAAGTATTTCACGGGTTGAAGTTTAATTACTTTGACACAGTTGCTAAGCAATTTATGCTCCTCGTGATGCATATGTTAAAACGGGTGGTGAAGCACCATAGGTCGACTCCTCAATAATGAACGGCTCTGCATCGGAAAGAACAATATTTTCTAGAAAGTGACGAGCAGTTGATATTAAACTATTGTAGGTATCTTAGATTATTAACACTAAAAAGCGTGAAAAAAAAATTATAACAATAAATTGAACAGACTACAAAAAACCATGAAAATATTTTTCTACCAGTCTGAAGTCGGTCGGTGCCTCAGCACGAGCCAGCAGGAGTGATTGAAGCCCAATATAAAGTGCGTAGGTGAGGTAGATGACTACAGTTCCAGTCCTGCTGGTTCGTGCTGAGGCACCGACCGACTTCAGACTGATGGAAAATTATTTTCATGGTTTTTTGTAGTCGGTTAAATTTTTTGTTATACATTTTTATCATGAACCAATAGAAACGCTTCATTCAAACGCATCATAGTACCTACCATCGTCTTCGTTCTTCCCAGTGTACATCCTAAAGTCGATGGAATGGTTGTGGTTATGAAAGACGTTTTTGCATCCGCGCACAGCGTGTCCTTTAAACGCGTCGCGAATGTCACTAGGACAACGCTTTCTCCTGTTGCAGACATCTTTTAATACTGATTTGCATGCCTGGACAGAAAGGAATAATAAATCAGTAAATACCGCAGTCTCTCATGATAATTTGACCAGGGTTGTAATTAACTCCTAATTCAAATTGGCATAACGTTATTTCGCATAATTATTAGTATAACATTAATTCGCATAACTGAATACTCATAATTTAATGCGCATAATGTAAATTGGCATAACGATAAGTTGGCATAACTTTAATAAGCATAACGTTACTTTGCATCAGTATTATACAGTATAATGTCGATTATTTTTCCTATTCTACCAATTAACCTATTTACCATTTGTTGTACAGTCAACTACAAATAGATCGATACGGATACAAAAATATTCATACACGACTTTATTAACTTAACATTAAGGTCGTGTATACATATGTAACTTTGTCTGTATCGATATCTTTGTAGTCGACTGTAGCTGGTAGTAGGTACACTTGGTGCGTTTAGAAAACATGTGCTTGAAGCCGAACAACTCTGATGCCCTAAAAAGATTCTGTGTTAAGTTACTGATATTATGTCTGCCAGATATCATAAATTAAATTGTTTTCACCATGTAACACTTTCTAACGACTAGCCTCAAGCAAGCGTCACCATATGCCTGCCGCAGCACACTGGTTTTGAGCTCTTCGTTCTGTATTTTGATTTCTTCTGATGATTCTGTTTCCGATTGGCTCCACTTCGGTTCCATCTGCGTAAAAGAGATAGAATAACATTCAATGGCTTAAAAACTGACAAAGGAAAGATAATTTTTGTTTCTTGTTCTATGCTTGACTCAGTGTTAATTATGCTAGATCAGGGATTATCCGTTGTGGTAGGCGACAAAATAATTCGCAAATGTCTAATTATAATATAATACAATATGTATTACTAAATTAACCCCCTGCTTTTGACGACCAGATGGCCTAGTGGTTAGAGAACCTGACTACGAAGCTTGAGGGGGACCGATTTCGATTCCCGTGTCGGGGCAGATATTTGTATGAAAAATACGAATGTTTGTTCTCGGGTCTTGGGTGTTTAATATGTATTTAAGTATGTATCTATCTTAATAATTATATTTATCCGTTGCTTAGTACCCATAACACAAGCTTTGCTAAGCTTACTTTGGGACTAGGTTAATTGGTGTTAATTGTCCCGTTATATATATTTATATTTTTTTGCTTTACCATTCATTGATTAATTTTATGTGACAGATATATGTGATGCCGTCTCAGTAGGGCTACTACGAAACTCAAAGTTCGTGTCGTGCGGTCTCTCTGTTACTTATACTGTTTAATACGAGAGCGAGAGGGACCACACGACACGAACTTCGAGTTTCGAGTTTCGTAGTAGCCCTGCTGTTTGTTTTGTCCGAATAGACGCTAGACGGCATCACATTACATTTATCATTCATTATTATTATCTCATTTATCTGTCAAATTAAATTTATCACTGAGCGGTGAAACAGGCCCTTACAGTTTTGTTTTCGTCATGTAATCTAGACAAAAACGTTCGATGGCACATTATTACTATGTTAATAAAAAATGGCACATTCACCAATAAAGGTTCACCATCTCCCTGTGTTAGATGTTACCTTTTTGCTTTTAGATTCAATATAGTTTGTTGCATTGGAGTTCTCTTTTTTCTCTGTCTGGTGCTTCTCTGGTGTACCTATTAAAATTGTTTCATCGGCATTATTTTTTCTTGCTCTTCTTATGATTTCAGGCATATCGTTATGTTCTAGTCTAGGTTCTAAAAGTTTTTCAACTTTAGGCAGGAGTTGACTTCCTAAGTTTAACAAACTTCCAGGTAGCACAGCTTTGTTGGGTAAAATTCGTGCATTAGTTGTCGTGAATGATTCGTTTTTGTCATTTATTTCACCACTGTCAACCGATGCTGATCTATCGGATAAGTCTTTTATCAGGTTTTTTAACTCCTTTAGAGCAGGGACAAAACTTTCATCAGCTTTATTTTCTACCTCGCTTGCGTTATTTTTAGTGTCTGCTTGTTTTTCGACAGTACGTATCCCTTTTGTGTCTTCATTTTTATCTTCGTGTTCATTTTCCTTCTTTAACTCTTTCACTTTTGTGTTTGCTGGTTCGTCTTGTTTCGCTTCTGCACTGTCACTGCTTGAATTGGTGTCTTGATTTTCGCTTTTACTGTCTGGATTTAAGTCACGTTCTTCATAAAACATTGCTGTGGCGTATGCTTTATGCGTTTCAGCTGCCGTTGTCGATTTTGTATCTTTATTTCTTTTATTTCTTTCACTATTGAAGAGTTCTTCAACTTCTGTATCCGTGGAATCGCTTTCTACGCTGTGTGCTTTAGATATTTTTTCCAATTTTTCATAGTTTTTTATCAAATCTTGTAACATTGTATTGACTCTTGTTATATTTCTCATTACATCGGCAAGTATTGGCTCCGCATCAGGTTGTTGTATTTTATTTACTGCTCTAATATCAATTTCGATATTATCAACTATCTGGAAAAATAAAATCATATTTTGATTTCTGGATTTATCCTGATTATTAAATAAATTATTATTATTATTACCGTAAACAAACTTAAAGCTACTAAACATCCTCGGTTTAAGGTATTCAACGACATTAATAATAATTTACTTTTTTTCTTGAATTATTTTTCTACATATTTAAAAGATTGTATTTATAAACTCGTTTCCCGTATGTCGAAATTTTATAACATATTGGTTAAATTTTATACGAGGCTGTAAATTGAATTCGTTGGAGCGATAAAAAAGGCTAGTTTAGAAACGTAAGGTGTTTATCAACAATTCTGGTTAAATAAGCAAAAGTAAAATGCTATATAATTTATGTGCAATAAAAATTCGAACAAAAAATAGAAATGTCTAAATAATAAAAGGCGGCGGTTAAAATTTCTTTTTTTTTTTCAGTTGACGAAATCCAAGTGGCGTCATACAAGATCCTGGGTTCCATGTACACGCTCGGCACTGATGTCGGTCTTACGCACGACCGGAAATATCTTAAGACAGAGATAGAGCGACACAAACCTGCTTTGGTAAGCCACAAGACTATTCTTTTTATTTCATATACTATTTAAAAAATCATAAAGTTTTTCTAGTGCATTAGCCAAGATTTAAACTGATATATTTTGGTTACACACACGCACTCAAAAACTTTCACCTTTTTAATTTTAGTAAGGTAAAGAGATATAGGGTAAATCGTCAATTACTGGCCACCTTATAAAAATGAATTTTATACTTATACTTATAGGTGACCAGAATTCATTTTAGTATAAGGTGGCTTTATTGAAGGGTGGCCACTGGCCAGTAATTGGCACCTAATACTAAGAATGAGCTCTGTTTATACGTGACTATAATTCATTTTTAGTGTAAGGTGGCCAGTAATTGACGATTTACCCTACCTACATGCTTATTTTAATCGTTTGTGTGCAGGGCTCATGTCTCGGCGCGTTCAGCTCCACATTCCCGGTGGCATTCCTGGAGCCGCATCTCAACAAGCACAACCAGTTCTCGCTGCTCAACCGTATCGCCGATCACTCGCTGGAAGCCCAAGGTAGGAAAGGCCAATGATGGCTTGATAGGACCTTGATAGCTATGCTTGAAACTAAAGAGAAATATGTGCTAGGACTTTGTGGAAGGTTAGACACCAAAAAGGCTAAAATACACTTTATGGTTGGACTTTGCGCAAGGTTGGAAACCAAAAAGGCTAAAATGGACTTGGCGCAAGGTTGGAAACTAAAAAGGCTAAAATGGACTTTGTGGTAGGACTTTGCGCAAGGTTGGAAACTAATTTCACTCTTCTGTGGTCCGGCGGAAGACCAAGTGCTGGTTTTCAACCATCGATATGCTGAGCTAATTTTTCTAACCTGTGTAATGTGTCACTGCTGTTATAAATAAATCATGTTCTTTCTTTCTTTCAAAAAAGGTAAAATGGACTTTGTGGTTGGACTTTGCGCAAGGTTGAAACTCAAAAAGGTTAAAATGTTGTTCGTAGTCAGTTTCTCTAACCACTGAACTATCCGGTCGTTCAAATTCATTCCACAGACATTATGGCCAAGATGGAGCAATCAATGCCGACGCTGGAGACGATACTCGGCGAGGTGGACCAGTTCGTGGAGTCCGACAAGACCTACAACGAAGCGCCTCATATCATAGACGTGGTGCTGCCTTTATTGTGCTCGTATCTGCCTTTCTGGTGGGCGCAGGGACCAGACAATGTGACGCCGACGGGAGGGTAAACATATTTCTTCAGTATTCTCGCAGGTGGACCTTGTGCGGATTGCTACCACCATCTTGCTCGCTAATCCTGCCGTGAAGCAGCAGTGCTTGCGTGGAGAGTAAGATAGCCGGTGAAATAACTGGCACTTGAGGTATCCCATCTTCGGCCTCTAGATTGGCAACGCATCTGCAATACCCCTGGTGTTGCAGATGTTTATGGGCGGTGGTGATCTCTTACCATCAGGAGACCCACTTGCTCGTTTGCCATCCAGTGAAATAAAAAAAAAACAATATTTATTTATTTTGCAAAAACATAAAATACATTGGACTTATTGCACTTACAATATAATGCACCCTGGTATTAAAGCGATAAGGCCGCCTATTGCTTACCTTGTAATTTTCTCTTTGTGTACGTGCTTTTTAATAAGCCGTGGTGGCCTAGTGGTTTGACCTATCGCCTCTCAAGCAGAGGGTCGTGGGTTCAAACCCCGGCTCGCACCTCTGAGTTTTTCGAAATTCATGTGCGGAATTACATTTGAAATTTACCACGAGCTTTGCGGTGAAGGAAATCATCGTGAGGAAACCTGCACAAACCAGCGAAGCAATTCAATGGTGCGTGTGAAGTTCCCAATCCGCACTGGGCCCGCGTGGGAATTATGGCCCAAGCCCTCTTGTTCTGAGAGGAGGCCTGTGCCCAGCAGTGGGACGTTTATAGGCTGGGATGGATGGATGGTACGTGCTTTTTGTATCGCTGACTATTTGTGGTGTACAGTCGAACCGTTTGATTCCTGAGCCACCGTAGAACGTTCATTCATTAATTTATTTATTTGCATTTAATGTGGTTAACAGAAGGTTCGCATAATAAGTGTCACAGCGAATTCTCTTGTCAAGCAATACGATGTCACTATGACTCTTCTACGAAAAGGTACAGTCGCCACCTATTTTTGTAACATATATAATTTCTTGTACCCAAATGGTTGTCTGGAAGAGATCGCTTTTAAGCGATAAGACCGCCTATTGTCTACCGTGAATCTAAGTGTTTATATTATAGGTTTTTTTTTTTTTACTGCTTTATGGTGTGCAATAAAGAATATTTGTATTGTATTGTATTGTATTGTCGGTCACGGTACAGTTGGTCCGATAGTACAATAAAGAGTCATTGTATAGTATAGGCAGGGTTCCAGGGTATGGCCACAATTGTTATGTATGAAATAGGTAGTACAGAAGAAGATACAGAAATAGGTATGCAGAGATAAAATAACAAGGTTAGCAATAGGCTTATCGTGTCAGAGCGGTCTCTACCATTTTTTTTTGACTGGATGGCAAACGAGCAAGTGGGTCTCCTGATGGTAAGAGATCACCACCGCCCATAAACATCTGCAACACCAGGGGTATTGCAGATGCGTTGCTAACCTAGAGGCCTAAGATGGGATACCTCAAGTGCCAGTTATTTCACCGGCTGTGTTACTCTCCACGCCGAAACTCAACAGTGTAAGCACTGCTGCTTCACGGCAGGATTAGCGAGCAAGATGGTGGTAGCAATCCGGGCGGACCTTGCACAAGGTCCTACCACCTGCAACCAGCAATCTTTTCAACAGAACGAAGTAAGGACTAGATTACACAAGGCAACTTAAATCAAATAACAAAATCAATTATCGGCTGTTGCCTTAGACCCAGCCCAGGGCACAGGTCATGAGCCCTCATAACCCCCCCCCCCCCTTCCCTCCCTTGGATGCAGATCCATGGACGGAAGGGTTCATTGTAGGACAACTTAACACACCGTTCAACCTTAACCAAACATTTATCTTCCCAGCAACCACGTAACCATGGTAACAGCGGATCACATGAACCAGCTGCTCAAAAACGTGCTCAAACTCATCAAAAAGAACATCGGCAATGAAAACGCTCCCTGGATGACAAGGATAGCGACTTATACCCAGCAGATTATCATCAACAGTTCCGAGGAGCTCCTAAGGGACTCCTTCCTGCCCCTCGCTGAGAGGGTCCGGAAACGAACGGACACTATGTTCCATAAGGAGGAGAGCTTGAGAGGTTTTATTAAGGTTAGTACATATATGCATTAAGTAAATAACGAAGTTCTTCGTCAGAAAATAAAGGTCACCGATGGAGTTACATTTGTGTGCGAAATTATATTTGAAATTTGCCATGACTTTTGCGGTGAAGGAAAACATCGTCAGGGAATCAGCAACCTGCAAAGAATAGTTATTTGTGTCACAAGGCAGCAAAACGGTGTATTTACGGCGAGGGCGTACATTGACTCCAGAATGTAGCGAAGGATTCTACTATTCTATTTAGCGTAATGAGGGGCTCAAGTGTTAACGCCCAAGATGAAAATAATTTTGCTCCCAAGTGGCTCATACAGCTATTCACACCGAGCATTAAGAAACTTGAAAAAAAAACTAAATATTATTAAAGAACAACCAGCATAGAAAAAGGCGTGGCTTTACAATTATCAACTTCAAAAAATGGGATTCGCAATAAAATACTTGGAAAAACCTTGAACAGAAAAGTTGCACTTTGCTCCCTCTCATCAGGGAGGAAAAGTTACTTTTCTGAAGAAGAGGTGTGAAATAGTAGATTGATAACCAAGGGTGGAAAGTGACCCATTTCACCTGAAATAGTTCGAGGGGAAATGGGTTATTTCACCCGAGTTAGACACTCTACTTTTCATTTCGACTGTGAGGAAAGTAAATAGTACAAAAAAAAGAATATCATGAAATTTAATTTCAGTATTCAGTAAATTGAATTTACTTATATAATAATGTTACGTTCGTGGGGTGGGTTCGTGATTGAAAAGCACTTTTAACACCGATGAATAAGAGTAGGATTTATTTTCACAATGTTACTTAACTTTACAAAACACTTAAAAACAGTTCACGGTAATTTCGCACTCGGAAACTCACTTACAAGTCGCTTTGATTCTCTTCGATGTTTATCGCTCGGTATCGCATTCGAAACTGTCCTCCGCCGCAACCTCACCCGGCTTATATACCCCCGGTGAATCGGTCCACAAAGTTCGAGAACAGTCCAGCTAGGACGTCATACCTACATCTCGAATGTTCCGGAAACGAGTAGAGTGTCTGTCTCTTTCATGTGCTATCTCTCTCACACAGTTACTAGAATATTCCGGAAACAGGATCATCAGTCTGTTTCTCTCACACATATAGGCTATCCTTGTCACACACCTTCTCGAATGTTCTCAGTATAGCTGTCTCTTTCTAATCGTGCTATCTCTTTCACTCCTATTGGAAATTTCGCCATATACTGAAATGTACTTCAAAGGCCCATAAGGGGTCCTGAAAACGCCTGAAAACGGGTTTTCAGGTTATGGCGTCATCGGATAGAGGGTGGCCTGAAACGGACTGAAAACATGTTTCAGGCGCCTGAAAACGACGGCAACTTGGGTGAAATTTTGATAAACTAATATGTGATAGAGCATCCTCTGAAACGGCCTGAAACCGTATTCCAGCCTACTGAAAACGCCTCCAATGGGTCGAAAAGCACGATCAAAGTTTCCACCTAACCCACCGCCGTAACAATAATATAAACTATAATAAGATAAATATTATAAACTCACATTTTTATTTTAAAACCTTATGTGATTTTTTTTCTATACATTTCAAAGGAACTATATTCAATGGTAAAAGCATTTACTTAAAACGCGAAAGCATTAACTTAAACTTAAAAGCGATAAAAAATCGTTAATTTTTCTAAGTGAACTTTATTAACATCATTTCAAGGGTATTTTGTATTTTGATGACGTATTAATTTAAGATACGATATTTTTTCAAAGTAGTGACAATATCCATACTAGCATAATGATTGAGGTCACTGAACTGAACGCTGATCACGAGTCATGGAGTTACATCCTGTAGTAAAACGATAAATTTCCCACAGTCTTCTACGGACGACACCTCGCAAGTGGAGTCCCAGATCCAGGAAGACTGGCAGCTTCTGGTGCGGGACATCTACTCGTTCTATCCGCTGCTGATCAAGTATGTCGACCTTCAGAGGAACCACTGGCTACGGAACAACATCAACGGTCAGTAATGTTACTAACTACCCGCCCCGGCTTTGCTCGGACACAATTTAAAATAAGTTTTTGATAAACATTCATTCTTTTTCTGCTGACTGTACTTTTTGTTGACTGTACATGCATTGCCATATTTGCATACCAAATTTCATGTCGATGCCATTAACCGCTGAAGAGGTCCGGCCTGCGGAGACGTTCCTGGCTGGACTACCAGGATGTCACTAGCAGATTATTGTATTGTCACGCAATTTACATAAGTATACCTCAAGTCAATCTAGCTACTGGAAGTTGGTCGAATTTAACTTGCAAGATTTGATTACGGACAGGACAGACAGGCAGACAGTCAGACAGACAGACAACGGGTCAGGTGAAACTAAATAAAAGCTTGTAAAAAAAGATCTCTTATCTAAGGCACTTCACATTTTGCGGCTCCATTTCCCGAAAACTACACCCGCGCGAAGTCATGGCGTACACCGCATTTAATCCGTCGCTTAGTTTAAAAGGTCTAAGCCAGGGATCACGAATTAGTTCCTTTGGGGATCCGTTGTTTAAAGTAAAAATACCATCGCGGTCAGTTTCTACTTGAGTTTCTTAGATACGTAAATGTTATTTTCAAAAACTAACAAGGGTCTTTAACATATCAATGTGAAATATTAAATTACGTACTCAATAATACAAGTTACTGTTTACACAAACTTACTACTTTCTCTGCACAAAATAGGCTTGCGGTCCGCGATTTGGTGACCCCTGGTCTACGAGTAAGCGTAAAGACGGCGGGATGAGACTTTATTTTATACTTTGCAGATATCGCAATAGGTAGGTACTCGTAATTTTACACACATAACAACATTTTGTTAAAAAAAAAACAGTAGAAACTATTTTAGCTGGCTGTACTTGCATTGTCAACCTATTTTCATATTCGTACCTACAAGTTATTGCCACAATTGATACACCTAAGTAAATTTCAATTTCTAAATATTTTTCCAATTTAATAATTCCCCGATTCCCCACATTCAGCTACTAAATTACATCCAAATCCGTCTTAACTATTATAATGTGAAAAGGTAACAAACATACACAAACTTTCCCACTTATAATATTACTAGCTGTTGTTGTCCGTCCGCGTAGAAGTATGCAAAATAGTTTACATCCTATTTTCAGACCTACCGAATATACACAAAGAGTTTGGTCACAAACATTTTTGAGCCGAGAATTTTATATATTAGAAGTAGGATTTATACCCTCAGAACTTTATCGTGGCCTAGACAAGAATACTCTAAAGGTCTCTACCCGTTACACCGTATCGTACCATGATCGTAACGGGAACGTGTCTGGCAAAAATATATTCTTTGTATTAGAAGTAGTATGAGAATATGCCCACTAGCACGGTTCGTAACCAACGTTACTTAACATTAATCCTATTGTAATATTAGTCTTTATGACGATTTTATTTGTATGCCCCTACAGAGGCCGAAGAACTGTACAACCACGTCGCAGAGATATTCAACATCTGGTCCAAGAGCCAGTACTTCCTGAAGGAGGAACAGAACTTCATATCCGCCAACGAAATCGACAACATGGTTAGTTATTTGAAAACTGTTTAATTTTGTAACTTTTTTATGGCTTATACTCTCCTGTAACCGTTGAAAAAACCACAAAAAATAAGCTGAGGCCGAAAATTAAGGCTGTGTTTCCACCAGAGCGAGTGTCCGTGTGCGAGGCTCTTTTGCGAGGAATGTGTTTGTCATGAACCAATAAAAACCGGCCAAGAGCGTGTCGGACACGCCCAAAATAGGGTTCTGTAGCCATTACGAAAAAATTAAGTAATATTTTTCTAAGGATTTCGTATTTTATATGCAATCTTCCAAGTTTAGGTATATTTTATACTTTAGGCTGCTATTTATTCTTAAACTACTAATAATTCTCAAGCAAACTGAGCCGCTATAGTTTCCCTTGTAAGTTTGATATACTTACTACCATTGTGAATTTTTTAAAATGTTTCCACCCACTGGTTTAGATTTTAGAGCGGGGGGACGCCCTGTTTTAAGAAAATTTGCACTTTAAAGTTGAATATTTCGCAAACATATCACTGAATTAAAAAACCGCCGTAGCAAACCCCTAAGAGACCTATTATCCAACGATACCCCACACTATAGGGTTGGATGAGAAAAAAAAAACACCTCCACTTTACGTCTATGGGAGGTACCCTAAAAAAAATTTTTTTTTTATTGTACTATTTTATCGGCATAGTGTATATATATATTCGTGCAAAATTACAGCTTTTTAGCATTGATAGTCCCTGAGCAAAGCCGCGGACGGACAGACAGACAGACAGACAGACATGGCGAAACTTTATAACTTTCCGTTTTTGCCATTTTGGCTCCGGAACCCTAAAAACGCTTCATTTAACTATCCTCGCACAGCACTGCTCTGGTAGAAACAGCGGCAATTAACTTATATTTTCACATAACAGGTCCTGATCATGCCAACAGCCACGAGGAGAGTGACCACAGTGGTTGATGGGGCACCGCAGGGCGGTGGAAAGGTTAGTTGAATATAAATATTTCTTACTAGACTTTGCCCGCGGCGTCGCACGCGTAAACCATTAGACCCAGCAAGTGAACTAAATTCCGGGATTTTGACAAATCCCCAAGGGAATTACCAACATCATGGATTTGATTAACGTTGCACATAAAATCCCTACGCCAAATTTCTGGTTTCTAAACTCAGCGGTTAAAATTTCGAGATGTTATCCCGATCTCATGTTAATGTCGGGATAAAAAGTGGCCTATGTGTTATTCTAGACGTCCAACTATCTACATACCAAATTTCATCCAAATCTGACCACCTGTATTAGCGTAAAGGAGTAACAAACATACAGACACACGCACGCTCATGAACTTTCGCATTTGTAATATTAAATTGCAGGATTTTAATAAACCCCATACCTCTATTCCATAAAAGAAATCCAAGATGATTTAATCATTTTTTTCACTCCTACAAGTATATATATCGATGATACGCTGATCTCCGTATCTTGTAAATGATTTACTCCGTAAGGTTAGTCTTCTGCTGATGGCCTCTACTCTAGTGACATAATAAAATGACTCACAAAACTCCAATCCACAGAAAAAGAAGAAGCACCGCGACAAGAAGCGCGACAAGGACAAAGAAGTCCAGGCCTCGCTGATGGTGGCCTGCCTCAAGCGTCTCCTGCCAGTGAGCTGGAACTTTTTCGCTGGTAGCAAGAGCTAGTGTAGCCATCGAGTATCGAGTAGGTGAACTGTTAACAGCTGATAGGGGACCAAGGACTACGAACTAGGATTCATGAAATAAATAAAAATTAGTCGAACCATATTTTTGACAGCTAGTGAAATTTTATTTTTTTCAGTGCAGTAGTACAAAACTCGTTTTATGCTAGTCCGTTTCTACTTTGGCATTGTTTTATCTTGCGGTACAACTTAGCCTTTTTTACAGAAAATGTCAGAGCAAGACGTAGCCGAGTTCGCCAAGATCCAACTGACACTCCCTGACAAAATCGACCCGGCGGACGAGATGTCCTGGCAACACTACCTGTACAGCAAACTGGGGTCGAAGAGCAAAACCACGATAACTGAGAACACGCCAGAAAACAAGGCCAAGATCATCGACGACACAGTGGAAAGGATCGTGGCTATGAGCAAAGTTCTTTTCGGATTGCATATGGTGAGTTTCCTTTGGTTCTGTATCATGAGCACACTTGGAAGTTAGGGTAAAGGCATCGACATCTATGTACCGTACGGCACTAGACTGGCTGTTTGGAACAAAACGCGCGGCGCATCAATCATCAATATTACTTTGACACAACCCCTGTCATGGACGTCAACAAACTATGTGAACTGTTCACAAAACCGCGCTGTGAACTGTTTTTGTGCGCCGTTTTGATGTAAGAAACATGCAGTTTAGTACCTATGTAGATATCAAAGGGTAACGGTAGTAACGGAGGTCGTTTTTTTAAAAAAATATTTATTTATTATTTAATAATAAGGACAATATTTAATAAATAATTGTTAATAAATGATTTGAGTTATTTAGGAAAAAATACGCAAAAATTACTTTGACCGATATTGTTTTTTTTTATGTTGTCAGTTAATAAAATTTTAATGTTGTTAACTTTCTACAAAAAGAGACAATTATGTAGAATCGTACAGTCGAGTACATAAACTAGTGAGCAAAAATTTGATCAAAAATATCTGAACACGCTTCTTTGCCGTTGACAATAAAGTCGTGTTCAGATATTTTTGGTAAAATTTTTGCTCAGAAGTTTATGAACTGGACTGTAGCACTTGTAAGAGCAGAGGCGTGGCCAAGAAGTGCGGCAGAGCTGTGGCGCAGCTGTTGGTCCAGTTGATAGTAATAGGTACAGTAGAAAAATACATGTTTTCGCAGCAACATTTTTATAAAATATACTTTTCACATCTCATGCTCGTAAAGTTCGTGTTTATGCTGGATCTTGGCGACATAAAATGACTTTTCATGCTCTAGTGCATAAAGTAAAATCTTCGTCTAAGACCAAGGAAAGGTGTAAATAGCCATAAACAAAAAGTTTCTACGTATTTTTTTAATCATTTTTAATTTATATAGAAATAAAAATCGATCAAAATAAATCAATACAACTGAAAAAATATAATTATATAGTAATGCATGAAAATGAAAAGTACATAGTAAGTGAACAATATTTTCCACTGTTGCTATTTCATTTCCTCGCAGTCGAAGTGAAAAACAGAGTGTAAAACTCGAGCATTAAACCCATTTTCTCCTCGACGTGTCTATCCACCCTCGCCGTACCGGCTCGGGTGGCTATATGAACGTCTTGGGTAAAATGGCTCATTTTATGTTCTTGTTGTACAATCTACTATTTTCATCACACTTCCTCTTAAACAGCGTCCTAAACAGCCTAAACGGCATTTCTCCTCTGTAAAATTTTATGTAATAGTGAGTTATACCTTTTATTTATTTACCCGTGTCCACGCATAGATCGACCACCCGCAACAAATGAGCAAGAACGTTTACCGCTCGGTCGTCTCGATACAGCGCAAGCGCGCGGTCATAGCTTGCTTCAGACAGCTCTCTCTTCACTCTCTGACCAGGTTCAATCGTGTGACAAAATTTAATGTGTGTCTGTCTACTAACTACATCCAAATAACTATCAAACTCAAAAAATATTCTTTCCAAATTTTGTCGGGTTTCTCACCGGGATCGAATCAGAAATGAGGAAATACGTAGAAGAACGAGGATGAGCGACAGAGCCAAGCGAATTAGCTCGTTGAAGTGGCAATGGGCCGATTGACAGATGGCCGTTGGGACCGAAAAGTTCTCTCATGGAGACCACGGATCGCAAAGTGCAGCATAGGATGTCCACCAACGAGATGGACGGATGACCTGGTTAAAGCTGCGGGTTCATGGTGGACGCAGGCCGCTTCCAACCGAAGCCACTGGAGGTCTATGAGGGAGGCCTATTTCCAACAATAGACGTCTATGGCTGATATGATAATGATGATGATTAAATAATGGCGACTCTCAGTTAACCGGATTTTTTTGTATGTACATATAGACATGTTACTTTGTGTCATCATCCATGTCAATCAGTTGATTGTGTTTTTTTCATTAATCATCTGTGAGCATGTGTAAGTGTTTTTTAATCTCTAATAATATTAATATAGCAGCGCTAACCGTATCCTAAATTACTTAACGGTAACAGTTCTTGCAACTTGCACGCTGCACTGGACTAACTACTAAACCAGGCTACTAAACCGGCGCAGCGACTTAACAACTGGAAGCGAGTACTATGCGCCGCTAGAAAGCGGGCGGCAGTCGCTTGCTTGAGATCCAGGCATCTTTATAAAATAAGTCGGTATGTATCTTTTTGTCCCCAAATGTATCAGTGTCCTCCTAAGACTAAAGTCTTTAACCAGTGCTTTGTCAGTTGTGATATATTGAACTGAGGCATGGTCCCTTAAGCTCAGATTTCCTAGAATAGCGATGCTCGCATATAGCGGCCATAATACAGCAGTGAAGAACATTCTCAATGTAAACAATGGTGTCAATAATCACTCTGACAAACCGCATGAACTTGTTTTCTAGACAAGGTTCTTTTGACGTCACTCACCGCTGTTTTACGACCGCTATATAATGACCAAACATTTATATTTAAATTAGAAATTAGACAGGAGAGGTCGGACTAGTTTGCTCTTTTTTTTGGGAAAGATCTTTTCCAAAGGTGAGTGTGTTCACTACAGTGGCACCCAAATGAAACTAGTATTATAATCGTGACGTATTCGTATAGACTTCCTAATGTTTTCCCGAAGCTTCGCACACGTAAATCATTAGATCCAGCAGCTGATTTGGAATTTCGGGATTTTTAAAAATTCCCTTGGGTATTCCCGAAAATTAAACCGTGGTTTTCATTGACGTTACATTTAAAACAATCGTGTCAAACGTGACTCTAAGCCCAGTGGTTGTTGTTTCGAGATTTATCCCTATCCCGTGAGAATATCGGAATATAATGTAGCCTATATTTCATTCCAGATGTCCAGCTATCTACATACCAAATTTCATCCAAATCCCTCCAGTCGTTTCAGCGTAAAGAAGTAACAAATATACTCACTCACTCACTCACTCACGCAAACTTTCGCATTTATAATATTAGTAGGATAATCGTTAGTTGAACCGTTTAATTTATGTTTAAGTAATACATATTATAACATAGTTATTTTATTTGACAGGCATCGCGCTATCAACATATTTGCGAGAACGTACTATGAGCTATGGCTGGAGGAAGAAAACATCGGGCAAGAAGTTATGATAGAAGACTTAACAGTAAGCAAAAAAACTTGTAATTAATTCTTCTTCCTCTTAAATTCTTAAATTTGAGCTATGCTCTTCTCGGTGGAGTAATCGCCACTCCGCACGGTCTTTGGCCAGCTGTTTGACTTCCTGATACGACACGACACCCACCCTTTATTTCACCTGGTTAAAATAGGTCAATCTTGGTCTTCCGCTGCCTCGTTTTCCTCGTAATTAATTATGAAACTAATTTTATCCTGAGGTTTGGCTGTGAGAATTTGAATAGAAATACCTAAAACATGCAAAATCCAATTCCTAAAGTTGTTGGTACTGTACTAACCTCTTGTGTCCGTTGATTCGATGCTGGCAGCATAGTTCCATTTTTGAATAATAATATGGAACGGACGCAAGGGTGTTAAATAGAAGACTTGTATCCGAGCTGCCAACGTAGGTAGTTGAATTTGAAATACATACGAAAATATCCTAAAGAAGTGATTTTAATTTAAATAGTATATTATTAGGCTTGTGAAACGTCCGTCCACTACAGTACTTACTCAAAAAAAAGAGGAAAAAAGAATTTAATTTGATTAGTTTTTGCTTGATTACTTTATAATTTTGTTTGTTTTTTTTTTTATATTTTGACGCACTCGTATTATAATGCAATTTTACATCAAATGTAACCAGCCAGTCAAGTATTTTTTTTATGGTTGCCAGGGAGATGTGACCATTTATTGGTGATTTTCCGTGTACCTACTATCAAGGACTTGAATGGGTGATATTTTTTAATCCGCAATTGTTGTATGAAATTAGTTCCAGACCTTCTCGAGATCGGTCGCCAATTGAAGGATTAATCCTTTTTACACTTTCCAGCAATCGTTCGAAGACGCAGAGTTGAAGAAGAGCGATGTGGTAGAAGAGGAAGGCAAACCGGATCCCCTCACGCAGTTAGTAACGACCTTCTGCCGTGGAGCAATGACGGAGCGCTCTGGTGCTTTGCAGGTAATGTGGCAGAGGAGGGGTACTTTCAAACAATTATATTTCAAATTATTATGTATTGTTATCAGTGGCGGTGTAACAAGATTATTGATTTAAATTAAAAAACAACCTTTATAATTTACAGGAGGATCCACTGTACATGTCATACGCATACATCATAGCGAAATCTTGCGGCGAAGAAGAAGAAGAGGGGGGCGGGGAAGAAGAGGAAGGGGGCGGGGAAGCCGAAGCGGGAGGCGAGGACGAAGGCAAAGCTAGTATACACGTAAGTTTGTATGTTTTATAAAAAAATAGTATAACTAACGGGGTCGAGTGCCAACCATGAAGCTTTAGAATTACACTAGATTCCGCAAATGCATCTACTTCGCGTGTCCGAACCCCGACCAAACGTCGGGGTTGGCCCCATACAAAGACTGACCGCTAACTGACTAATCGTGACTAGTGACCGACTCGAGCCCCACGGCGTGGGCGGGCGGCGCATATTAATCGATTTTGCGCGGACATCGGGGAATTCACATCGCTAATTCGCTCTTGAGACGTCACAGTAGATATAAAAAAGTGACACGGTCGGTTTTCATACAGATTGAGGTGTTTGCGTTATCTAGTGTAATCTATATCTGTGGTTGGACCCCTCCCACTAGGTGGAATGATGACATTATGAGACTTGTGGGCAACCGGTGAATGCCGTTGACGAGTTGTCGTTCATTGTGGCGTTCTAAGGGGGAGGCCTTCCTTCAGCGGTGGACATATTCTAACTGATGATTATGATGAGGATGAACTAACGGGGTTCTGCCACTTTCCCAGGATAGAATTATGGTCTATGTTCACCAGGGATAGATAAACCAGGACTTTTCTTTTCATACATATACTAGCTTTATCCCGTGAATTCGTCGTCGTGTAAAAATCAAAAAAATGCTAGTTTACTATCTCATGGGATTTTCGAAAATCTCTATTTGTCTCTAGCTCCAGTACTTTAGACTGTCTTGATCTTGATGCTGTCTGTCAGTCAGTCATTCACTAACGTTACTATTTTATAGCTATAATTAAAGGAGATTACAGTAGGTAGCAATTAAAACTTTTTGTCTCATTGCACGCAGACTACAATGGATATATTAATGGTATGTAAGGTTAAATATAAGTTAGAATAATTTATTGAATCAGGCGTTACTTTGCGGAGGTCCGTATCAATGAACTAAAAAAATAATATGCATGTCTAATATCTATGTTATTACGCATATCTTGCATAAACTTAGCTATCATAAGGTCGCGGGTGAGCAACTAATTTTTTTTTAGTTCATTGATAAGTTCGAACTCAAAATCCCATCCTATCCTATCTAATCCTATCTTTTTAAATCCGCAGTCTTAATTGTTAGATGTATAAAAAAAACTGATTGGTATTTGTATTTTCCAAATAAAAATGTAGTTTTCCAATCTAATCGATCGATACGACATGTTGGAGTAAAGTTCTGAGGTAGCAATTGTAAAAAAATACAGTCCACATCGCACGTATGTACATATGTAAAATGTTGACATCTGAGAGTGACATCTAACGGAAGGTAACGAAACTAAATTTGTTTAAATTGTACACACTAGCGCCATCTGTTGGAAAGTTCCACTAAAATACAACAGCTGTTTGTTAAACAACCTTATTTCATCAATTGACCTCATCATCTGTCCAGGAGCAAGAAATGGAGAAGCAGAAGCTGCTTTTCCACCAGGCTCGTCTCGCGGACCGAGGAGTTGCTGAGATGGTCCTCCTCCACATCTCCGCTTCCAAGGGCATACCCAGTGACATGGTCATGAAGACTTTGCAGCTCGGCATCTCTATACTGCGGGGCGGCAATATCGACATACAGATGGTGAGCCAAAGTATATATCCCCAGGGCCAGGTTTAGGCAGTGCTAGATTAGCCCATAAGCAAATTAAGCAATTGCTTAGGGCATCGCGTCATGGGGGGCACCATAAATAGCACCAAAAAAATGGATTTAAAAACTATATCCCGCGAATTTAATACCCGTAAAAGTTGCAAGTTACATTTAAATAAATAAATTTTAAAAATGCTTAGATTGTTATTGTACCATCAGCCAAATAAGTGGTCTACCAATTTTTAAACAAGTTCCTATCAAATGAATATGTCGCTAAAGTCGAACTTTCAAGTTGACAGACACGTCTATTGGCATTATTGTTTTATGACATGCAAACGATTATCAACTTTTGGGTGGTAGACCACATATTTGGCTGATGGTACCTATGCAATAAACTCCCCATAGGTATCTCTAGTCTTTTATAAATATTCTAAGGTACATACGTAATGATCTATTTCATTGCAATAAATATGTATTTTTTTTAAACATTAATACTAGGTTACTTATGGATGGAAGGGTGAGAGGCACAGGCGTGGATTGCTTTGCTTGGGGCATCAATTAGTCTTAATCCGGCACTAGGTTTAGGGAGGGCAACGAAGCGCTCCTAAGGGCAAAACTACATTTCAAATTGACTATGAACCCGCGACGTTACGATAGCTACGTCTATGCAACAAATGTGTGTTCATGCGGCTCCTTCACCTCCACTCTGTAAGAACATACACAAATCCAACTATCACCACCACCACACAATACTGATGCATTTCAAACTCGACCAGAGTTTATCCTCAGAGCAACACAAGACAACTTTTAACCATGCTAACAGATATTAGGTCTAACATTTCAATAAATTATTTTAATTTTTTTTTGAGTGGGCTCTGCTAACACTGGATATCAATAGATACCTATATATTAATCCGCCTCGCATTTGGCCAGGTTTATTTTATACATTATTACCACTATTATTATTACTTACGGTTCTTATTCAGCTATTTATTATATGGTGGGTTGTATATTGGGTTAACTGGATTGTAGAAGAAGTTTTGGTTATTTGGTTTGGCATTTGGACACAGGACTTATCACGCTAACACACACGAGTAATATTTACCTTGACGTATCGGCAACATTACAGTGGCCGTGGTCACAAGTAGTGGTAGTAGTAGAGTGGAGTAAAGTTTAAGACATTATACATTTTTTTTTTTCAGGGAATGCTTAACCATCTGAAAGACAAGAAAGACGTGGGTTTCTTCACATCCATAGCTGGACTCATGAACTCGTGTTCTGTGCTGGATTTGGACGCCTTTGAGCGAAATACAAAAGCTGAAGGTAAAATAAATCCTTCTAATATTATAAATACAATAGCTTGTAAATGTGTGTGTACTATTTACCGGCCGGGTAATACCGACATGGAAATACCGACCCGATTATTCGTGTACTCGCCCATACCAACTCATGTCAAACTGAGGCGAGTTTCTATGGGCGTGTACACGAAATATCGGGTCGGTAAATAGATACACCTGCTAAAACGACTAGAAAGATTGGGAGATAATCCATACTAATATTATAAATGCGAATATCTGTCTGTCTGTTACCTCTTCACACTTAAACCGCTGAACCTCGCTGAACTGATTTAAACGAAATTTGGTGTGAAGATAGTTTGAGACCCTGGAAAGGACATTATGATAGTTTTTATCCTGTAAAATTAACATAGTTCCCGCTGAAAAGCTAGTTCATTAGCTACTTTTTATCCCGATATTCACACGGGATCCCACTGTTAGGTCTAGAAATATGAAATATGACATCGGTCATATTTGTAGAAATTTAGTAAAATCTTGGAATTTCAATTGAACTAACAGCCCTAACGGTTCACGTGAACATAGCCGCGGGTAAAAGCTAGTATTAAATGACTTTTAATGTTTTGTTTGCGCGCAGGCCTCGGCGTGGGATTAGAGGGAGCGGCGGGAGAGAAAAACATGCACGATGCGGAGTTCACTTGCGCCTTGTTCCGTTTTATACAACTCACATGCGAAGGACACAACTTGGGTAAGAATCTATTAACGATCCCAGCGCCATCTAGTCCTCGGAGAGAGAACTGCTACGACACTAGCTAGCGTTGACGATGTCATCTATAATATAAACATTGGGAATTTTCATTTGACGGTATTTGACTATATAATTATTTGTATAAATCAAATCTTGTCAATGTGTGAACAAAAACAATTTTTAAGTTATCTTTTAGAGTTATAAAGTTTTAAAATTTAAAATTGGGCTGAGAAAGACAAATTAGCGTGTGACGTCACACGTGAGTAGTGGCATACATACTTACTCCGTACAGAAAACCGGTTTAGAAAGAGACAAATATATAGATTTTTCAAAAAACTGTTAATTCAATTTGCAACCAAATTTTTTTTTCTAAAGTTGAACCAAAAATACTATTTTTTGCCGAGTGTTTTTTGCATGGTCAGCCAAATCACATTTTTCTTTTGAGAATTAACCTTAGCAAACTACACACAAACATTTCAAGTTAAATATAAAAAGGACTTTGACTTTTGCTGTTCTGACTGTCCTATCTTATTCAGTCCCTCGTAATCCTCCCCTCCTTCCCCTTCAATCAACCCCCTTCCACTTTTTAGTTTTTCTTTTTTTTCGCCTTATTTTATATCGTTCAATCAACAATTTGTCATTTTTGTACAGAATGGCAGAACTACCTGCGTACCCAAGCTGGTAACACCACTACTGTGAACGTGGTCATCTGCACCGTCGATTACTTGCTGAGACTGCAGGAGTCCATCATGGACTTCTACTGGCACTACTCGAGCAAGGTACTGTTACATTGGGGGGGAGGGGGGGGCGTGACAGATCCGAAGAAAATTGGACTCTAATGACGTAAACATAAGGTACACATTACTTTGGGGGCGAGGCCGGGTACGGATCTGTAACACGGCATACCAAAGGTTAAGGCTTTTATGGCTGCATTTCCACGAGAACGCAGCCTAAAATCAGTGTCTATATCCTATACTACTACTTCTACAATATTTTTTATTTATTTATTTATTTGGAACACAAACAGTCATACATAGCTCATGAACAAATAATATGACAAAACAGTGTTCACGTTATAATTAAAAATATGAAAAAAATTCAGCCTCCCAGCTGAATATGACGGACGCGTAAGTTCACTAAAACTACAATATCAAATAATCACAATAATACATAGCGTTACACAACATTACGTGCAACGACTACAAGCTAATTCTTCAAAATCAGGACAGTTTATACAAATTGTTTTTAAATGTGTTAAAACTAACGTTAAACAATTCTATATCGCTATAATGACGATTATAGGAATCAGAATATTGACTAATTGATGAGCATCCGTCGTGAGTTGTCTTGTCACGTCGAATGCAAAACGTAAGACAAGTCTGCACTGATTTCATAAAGTCTCATCATCATCATATATGACGTAAGACGTCCGCGGTTGGCCATAAACCCCATAGACCTCCAGTTGCTTTGGTTGGCAGCGGCCTGCATCCACCGTGAACCCGCGGCTTTAACCAGGTCATCCGTCCATCTCGTTGGTGGACGTCCTACGCTGCGCTTGCGGATCCGCGTTCTCCATTCAAGAACTTTTCAGTCCCAACGGCCATCCGTTCTCCATGCTATATGGCCCGTCCAAAAATGTAATACATAAAAAAATGTGGGTAAAACTTATTTAGTACACAATGATATAATTTGATTGCAGGTGGAAGGACCTTGTGCGAGGTCCGCCCGGATTGCTACCACCATCTTGCTCGCTAATCCTGCCGTGAAGCAGCAGTGCTTGCACTGTTGTGTTTCGGCGTGGAGAGTAAGACAGCCGGTGAAATTACTGGCACTTGAGGTATCCCATCTTAGGCCTCTAGGTTGGCAACGCATATGCAATACCCCTGGTGTAGCAGATGCTTATGGGCGGTGGTGATCTCTTACCATCAGGAGACCCACTCGCTCGTTTGCCATTCAGTCGAATAAAAAAAAATTTATTAAACCTACTTATCCTAGCGGTATTTTTTCCACCATAGGAGTTGATAGACCCCGCCGGCAAGGCAAACTTCTTCAAAGCTATCGAGGTGGCCTCTCAGGTGTTCAACACCCTCACTGAAGTCATCCAGGGCCCTTGCACGCAGAACCAACAGGCTTTGGCGCACTCCAGGTACAATAAAAAACAATCTAAAAAACTTATACACCAATTTGGCTTAGTCCCGAAGTAAGCATAACTTGTGTTAATATGAGTACTAGGCAACGGATAAACATATTTAAATACATAACTAAACAAGCAAGACTGGCGAAAAAACATCCGTAGTTTTACCAGCATTTGTCTGTCTGTCTTGTCTGTAGTCAAATCTTGCAAGCTAAATTCGACCAACTTCCAGTAGGTAGTCGGATTGACTTGAAATCTGGCATACTTATGTAAATTGTGTAACAATACAATAATCTAGTAGTGACAGCCTGGAAGTCCAGCCAGGATCGTCTCCGCAGGACGGAACTCTTCAACGGTTAATGGCATCGACTTGAAATTTGGTATGCAAATGTAGTTTGGGTAACAATGTAGGAAAAGTTGACAAAAAGTACAGTCAGCTAAAAAAGCTTGTCATCATCATCATGTCAGCCGAAATACGTCCACTGCTGGACATAGGCCTCCCCCAAGGCAGTCCACTCAGACCGGTCTTGTGCTTTCCGCATCCACCGCGATCCCGCTATCTTAACCAAGTCCTCGCTTCATCTTGTTGGAGGCCTACCGACAGCTCAGAAAAGCTAAAAATACTATTTTTACCAAAAACTTATATCATACAAATATTATCTGCCCTGACCGGGGATCAAACCAAAAGCCTCGTAGTCACGCCTATCTACTGAGCTACCCGGTCAGTTACACTGTGGTCAAATATTTCCAGGTTGTGGGACGCCGTAGGAGGCTTCCTGTTCCTCTTCTCCCACATGCAGGACAAGTTGTCCAAGCACTCCTCGCAGGTGGACCTCCTCAAGGAACTCCTCAACCTCCAGAAGGACATGATCACCATGATGCTGTCCATGCTTGAGGGGAACGTCGTCAATGGTATGTTGATGACATGGTTTTTATATGAGCTAAATGAATTGTGAGCGATTACTTTGATACTCTGCGGCTATAACATATTTTTGACATTCATAAGTGCTTGTTTTAGCCTAAATTTAATAAAGATATTTTGACTTTTGACTTTGACTTTGGCTACATGGTGCGAAAGGGCTGCTCTCTGTTTGATTTAGTCTAAATGTGAGTTTGATTTAAAGAAAAAAGAAAGAGAGAGCGAAAGAAAGAAGAAAAAGAAAGAAACAAACAAGGGATAAGGAATTATTAACTGCCCCTAAAAAAAAACATAAGTATAAGTAAATATTTAGTAATTGTGGCAAAAGGCTCCGGATCAGCATGTGCATATTGACTTATCCCGCCCGCCTGGGTCAGAAGCTTACATCCTTATGCACACACAAACACACACGTACAAACTTTCGCACTTATGATATTAGTAAGGTAACAGCTGTAACATATTTAAAATTTTCTACACAGGCACGATCGGTAAACAGATGGTTGACACCCTCGTAGAGTCTGCCAGCAACGTGGAGTTGATCCTGAAATACTTCGACATGTTTTTGAAGCTGAAGGACCTGACTTCGAGCGCCAGCTTCTTGGAAATAGACGCCAACAACGACGGATGGGTGCTGCCGAAGGATTTCAAGGAGAAGATGGAACAGCAGAAGAGTTATACGCCGTAAGTTGATTCCATAAATCAAAATGTAGAAATAATTTCAAAAAAATGATCGGGAAACTGCAAATAATAGCGATGTTTATCTTTAGTAAGTAATTGCGTGGTTATAGTGAATGAATTTGGAATACTAAAATTGTGTGTTGGAAGAAAGAACAAAAGAAAGAAATAAAATTATTTCATTTATTCGTGGCAACATGGAAAAAATTTAATTGGTAAAAAAACGCTCAAGGCAAAACTATTTGGTTAATGGAAACAAAAAAGTGATTTCCCTTGCAAATGAATCCCTCGCAATGTTCCATTCAGTCTACCTACTTTTACTTTCTTTATAAATGAAGGTCAAAAATGCCCACTGAAAAACAGCGTTGCGGTTTTCCATTATGCTGAGTGGGGTCCAATCCTCTCTCTCTCTCTCTCTCTCTCTGAAGAATTTTGAAAAATCATTTAAAATAATTATACCTCGTCAGTGAAGAGATAGAGTTCCTCCTGGCCTGCTGCGAGACCAACCACGACGGCAAACTGGACTACATCGGGTTCTGCGACCGCTTCCACGAGCCGGCCAAAGAGATCGGGTTCAATCTGGCTGTGCTGCTCACTAACTTGTCCGAACACATGCCAAACGAACCAAGGTAGGTCATACTCATATACCTTATCTATCCAAACAAACATACGCACCTTACCATACTTTATTCATAATTTCCTTACTTAAAAGTCACTGTAGCATGGCGGAAGTTATACTCATTCTTATCTGCATCCTCATACTCTATCACATAGTCATCTTCATACTCATTTTCGTACTCATACTTACATTAACTTATTCTCTTACTTATGTATCTGTGACCACTTCCACGAGCTGGCCAAAGAGATCGGGTTCAATCTGGCTGTGCTGCTCACGAACTTGTCGGAACACATGCCCAACGAACTACGGTAGGTCGTACTCTTCCTCATCCATGTAGATGACGAAGAGTATGACCTAGAGTATGAATGAGGATGTCCTCATATCACATACTCATCTTCATAAACATTTTTATACTCATACTTACTCACTCGTAGTTTTTCTTATGTACGTCACTGCTTCCACGGTCAAAAAGATCGGATTCAATCTCGCTCATAAACCCATCCGAACATATGCCTTCCTAATCCTTCACATATTCATCCGCATCTTCGTAATTTATCAAATACTCATCTTCATACTCATTCTCGTTTATTCATATTCATCCCTATACTAATTCTAAATATCAGTTGCATACGCATCCTCATCGTTATATTCTTACGTTCAACCTACAGTTCGATACCCAACTTATCATCCCCTTTGACCCCCAGACTGGCCCGTTTCCTGGAGACAGCCGGCTCTGTCCTCAACTACTTCGAGCCCTTCCTCGGCCGTATCGAGATCATGGGCGGCTCCAAACGCATCGAGCGAGTCTATTTCGAGATCAAGGAGTCCAATATTGAGCAATGGGAGAAGCCACAGATCAAGGTACAACTATACTCACTAAGGTCTCTAGTAGAAACGTGTCAGACGGCATGTCAAACGGAATGTCAAACGCGCACATGACACGCGACGGCGACGGTTGGTTACGAAACGCGCTAATGGGCATAGTCTCACACTTTTCGATACAAAGAATATTTTTTTGCCTGATACGGTGTAATGGGTAGAGACCTTAACTAAGACCAGAGGTCGTATTGTCTAACGCGCTGGCGTTTGCGATGCAACCACCATCTCTTTCTATCCTCGTCTTACACCTGTGACAGAAAGAAATGGTAAAGACTATTGTGTTTCCAAGTGTGTTAGGTAATAACACCCTGTAGTTAACTTGACTGAACATCTGTGTAAAAGTTTTTATAGGTCTTTTTAATTTGGTACTTAGGTACCTTAAGTATTCTAGAATGGTCCATATTATATTTTTGTCGATAGTAGACTTGTAATGTAGCTCTCACTTCTGTAGAATGGTTTTTTTCGTTGAAAATTGAAACTATTTCGGCAAAGCACACGTTTCGTGAGATTAATAGGTTTTGTGCCTTAGTTTGTTTGATTAAAAAAAAGAGATCGGATTGATAGCTGTCAGTTGTCAAATGTCGCCATACAACGATACATATGTATACACACAAGGTACGTACACGCACGTACGTATGTATGGCGACATTTGACAACTGACAGCTGTCAATTCGACCGGATAGACACGTCGAGAGGGGAAAATGGGTTTAATGCTCGAGTTTTACACTTTGCTTTTCGCTTGGATTGCGAGGAAATAAAAAAGCAACAGTAGATTTTTTTTTCACTTTCTATGTACTTACCTATTATTTTTCATGTAATATTATATATATTTTTAGTTTTATTGATTTATTTTTAGTTTTAGGTTAATTAAAAATCATTAAAAAAATATGTAAAAACTTTTTAGTTTGTGGCTGTTGACACCTGATTACCTTGATCTTAGACGAAGATTTTACTTTTTGCACTAGAGCATAAAAAGTCATTTTATGTCGCCTAGATCCAGCATAATCACGAACTTTACGAGCATGAGAAGTGAAAAATATAATATATACCATCCTAAAAAACTTAAGGTACCCAATTCAAACTGTAGTCATCCTTTCACGCGGTATATTTAGAACATCGATCAAAGTATGGAACTTGTGGTATGAAAACATTTTTCAACCAAGCAACAATATCAGTGCGAGAAAACACTTTTTTATTCCAGGAATCGAAACGCGCCTTCTTCTACAGCATAGTAACGGAGGGTGGTGACAAAGAGAAGCTCGAAGCGTTCGTCAACTTCTGCGAGGACGCCATCTTTGAAATGACACACGCCAGTGGCCTCATGGCCGCTTCGGAAGAGGCTGCCGGCGGACCCAAGAACAGGGAGGCGGCTTATATGTATCTCGGGGATGATGATGATGAGAGGTAATTATATGGGGTGATGAGTTGTTGTTATAGGTAGTAAAGAATTATAGGATGTGATAGAGCTATAATGGGTGATGAGGTGAGTGTAGGGGGTGATGAGCGTTTTGTTATGAGTAAATTAGGGATGGAAATAAGAAGTAGAGGTAGTTAGAAACGTTTGTCACCTTCTGCGAAAACGCCATCTTTGAAACGACGATCGCTAATCGCGAAGGTCGCTGGAGGATCCAAAAACAGGTAGGCTGCTTATAATATCTCGTGTATCTCGGGGATGATGATCATGACAGATATATGATGTACGGTTATATATGGGATGATAAGCTGTTGTTATACATAGTAAAGTGATTATATATGGGGTGATGAGCGGCTTGATGACAGTCAATAAAAAAATAATTTAAAAAGTATTATTTTTCAAAACTTTATTATTATTATTTTCCAGGGCCGACAAAAATCCATTCCGTCGTGGCTACCAAGCCGTAAAAGATGGTATTGCCGCGACATTCTCCTCCTTATCCCCCGCTAACATAAAGTCCAAAATCGCGGACATGCAGCAAATGCCGCCAGCTGAACTCGCCGTTGGTTTCTTCAAAATGTTCTTCTATCTATTCTACTACATGGGCTATGGAGTTATGGTTGTTATAAGGTTAGTTTGAAGTAATATTTCATTATTCATGTCTGTTCTAACCTTACAGAGCTACTAATAAAGAGAATAGAAATGTTGCGCGAATTAAAAACGCGACTGCACGATTATGGCTTAAAGGATTTTTTTCCTAGCCGAGTCTGTAACGAAGTTCGTTCAGATTTTAATGATATTAAGCTTTTTTTGTCATAATTGTATACATATGTACATACAGTTTCAGTACTAAGCGACGGAGTGACAGATTAACCGTTTTAGGTTTTTGTTCGTTTTCTAAGCAACTCTTATTGTGACTTTTTAATGAATAAATATTATAAAAAAAAGATACTCAAAAAACTGATTGTCAATAATTACAGTTCATTAGTGGGTACCTTAATCTACTGTTCTACTGGTACTATGTAAATCAGCGCTCGGGTTGGTGAAACACGTGTCGAGGATTGACGTTATGGTTTTTTTTACAGTATAATTGGATAAAACCTTTGAAAACAGAAAAACTTATGCACTTTAATAACAGAGGGACTGAAAATTGACGGCATTAATACAATAGATACGACAACATTTCCATTCTTATTGTTATTTAGTTTTAAGGCATATTTCATATAGTTTTATTCAATCTATTAGTCACAACTTCTGTGACATGAATGTACTATATTTTTATACCTTTTACTAAACGATATTGACTTATTGTCATGTGTGTTTCCACGCAACATTTCGGTGCACAGTCATTGGTAAATGCTTTGTTACATGTCTAGATGTGTATGTTGATTACCTATACATATATTTTTTGTTAAGTCTTCTAGGTTTTCGGTGCAAAGTCATTGGTAAATGCTTTGTTACATGTTTTAGATGTGTATGTTGATTACCTATACATATATTTTTTGTTAAGTCTTCTAGGTTAGATTTCTGTTAAAAGAAACGCACTTAAGAGCGTTTATGCCTGCTGAGCTGGCAACGTTGCATTTTTGTTAGTTTTTCTCGATTATTCCATAAAAATTGAATGAAAATTAAAAATGTTGTCTGATAGAACACTTCTTAATAAATCAGTTATAGTGTCTACGCCAATAATTATTCGTTATAGACTTTTATTTTCTTTAAAAGCCGTTTATAAACATTAATTCGTTTTTAAAGAATATTAAATTCTAACAAGAACAATTATTGGAGTAGACACATTAACTTATACAGCGTACTTATGCAGCCAGCTCAGCAGGTACCTATAAACGCTCTTAAATTTCTGAAATGGTGCCGTATGGGGGGGGGGGACATTAGTTTTATCCTGTAAAAAAAAACGTACTACTTTTTTTATTGAAGAAAAAAGTTGTACGATTGTCTCGATTAACCTCCATATTTTTATGAAGGATCACTAACTAGTTATGTAACATAGTTGCTGGGGTTTGGTTACAAGCTATATTAAATGCGTTAAATGTAACCTGGGCCCGATTGCATAACAAAGTACGAACTATTAGTATTAGCGATTTTTGTATTGAAATGCACGAATACTCTTAGCTTGTACTTTATTATGCAATTGGGCCAAGGTTTCTACATTACTTGCGTGTTAGAGGGACTATATTTTCAATACGGTAACCATAATTTTTCATAAAGCTTCAGAATTAGCTTAAGTGTACCTACCTACTGTTTTTGAATTGTACCCCGCATAGACAATGTTGTTTAGTCTTCCAATTACGAGTAACGACTGAGCTGATTAAATGCATGTTAATATTACTTTAAATATACTTTTCCCTTAAAAGCACAGTGTCCTATTTCTTAAATTTGGAATCTTCAAACTATGTTAAGTCTTGGTCATATGTAAACCACTTTATATTATATGTAAGTAGATACTTTACGCACATGCCTCTTTTTATGACAACATAATTAGCACTCTTTGACCTTTCTTATTTATCTATGGAATACACAACACGCGTTTCCTTTTATTTTTTTAAATTATAACAAGCACATTTGATACTTATTAAGGGCGTATGGCCTATGGACCTATCAAAGGCCATTCACAGATGGTGATGTCCAAGAAGCTATAATATTTTTCGAAACAGTCGAGTTAAAGATACACTTTAGTACCTTGGCGCTGACACTTCATGTTTGAACTTTTATCTAAAATTGTCAGAAGGCATACAGTAACAAGGTACCTACTAAAGTCTAAACATATATTTGACCTTGACTGTACTGTAACTATATTAAAACATGATATAATTTTTCTTTTTGCAAATAAACTATTCTATAACGTCCATTAAAGTTGTGTTAATGAAGTTACACCGTGTGTTTGAATTTATGACCAGGTACATATTCGGGGTGCTGTTGGGTCTGATGCGAGGTCCTCAGACGGAGGAGCCGCCGCCGGAACCGACGGAGGAGGAGAAAATTGGTCAGTTGAAGCACAGGTTACTGCAGGGTCAAAGTAAGGCAGCCCGGTATAAGCATGGGTGGCTTACAGGCTTATGGCGTTTGGTCACTAGGGTCTCGACTACAAATTACTACTACTGCAAAGTTCAATTTTCGAACTTGATATAGATAGTGCCACGAGAGTTGAAGTGAATGATTACACACACAGCTACAAAAAGAAGTGATTGCACAAAAGGAGAATGAATGAAATGAGTAAAATGTCAAAATCCGGCTGTCGTTGTCATTACACATGTTGTAGCTGTGTGTGTAATCATTCACTTTAACTCTCGTGGTCGAAATAGTAACTTACTATTTCGATGCTCGTGGTACAATCTATATCCTGCCGTCCCGCTCACGCTAAGGGTGAATCCAGGCGAGCGTAATTTTTTTAAGTTGTGAGTCGCCTATTTTCGGTCCCGTAATTTCTGGGATACCTGATAACAATAAATGATTTAGGGATTCTTTCACCAGTCTCTGTTAAGTTCCTGTAATTTTTTGTGACAGATAGGTACCTATGCGTGTCGCCGTCTTTGTTTAATCGAGCGACATAAAGCGAGACGGTATGATACATAGATACTTGTCACCTAAGTCATAAATAAAATTAACATACCTACTTTTTTAGAAGTAGTTTATGCCCTTTATATAGTTGGGAATAATCTAAATTTTGTAAGTGTAAAAGTGGGGGTAGTTTATGGTGACCAAACGTTCTCAAAACACTCTACTAAATTGCCAAACGCAGGTTTAACCGATTTAACTAAATAAGAAAAACATCTTCCAAATTTTTAACAAACTATAATAACGTGGCCGAATAATTTATGATTAATTTATAACATTTACAATTATTTTATCTATCGATAAACTATTGAGTGAATGAATCAGTGAATGATTTGTTTTATCATGGTTTCTATTATTTTATAACAAAGTAAATCTGCTTTTGGACGTTAACAGGTTAATACTTTTTTTCATTTTGATGTTGTCTCGATGTTGTAAATATTTTGTTGCTTTTTTAATAAATTTTAATCTTTTTGATAATTTAATTAAGAATATTCGTATCGTTTTAATTTTATCTTAAACTTTGCGCTCTTGCATCTTTTATTACTAATTTCATGAAAAATTAGATTAAAATTAGTAATTAACTTAAGAACATTAGGCAGTTATAAGAACCATGTCGTAGGTCATGTCAAACTGACAAGAGTTTCTATGGGCATGTACACAAAAAATCGGGTCGGTATTATATGGGCCGCGCCGAGACTCAACCGACTGTAGAGTAGTTAAGTCACACAAGGTAAAGTAATTTTTCTAGATCTGGCTTAACCCCAGGCCCCATTTATTGGAGCATACTACCACAGAGTAAAAAGCAGCTATCGAATACATACATACCTGACAAATGATATTTTTAAAGCTAGTAATATTTTCAATAATTACAATGGATATTGTAACTTATACCTAACACAATAAGGTTGAATTTCCAAGTCAATGCATGTGGTCGCTAAATCGCCTCTACCTTTTTAAGGGTTAAAAATGGATTTGACACACTATTATGTAAGAGTCGAAAGGAAATGATACGTAGGTACAGTCGAGGTCAAAAACATTTTTACATTTTAGTGCCTTGTTACGGTATGCCTTCTGACAATTTTATGCAAAAGTACAAATTTATTCATTTATTCATAATAAAGACTTACAGTATACACCAAAGCGTCTCTATTACTAGCTAAACTTACAAAACACTTACGTACTAGATTGATACATAATAAATAACTACATTAAACCGACATACACAAACATTTCCTTATTTTATTGAGAAGTGACTGCCAGTGGTCAGCGAATACATCAGCATCTGGGACCTGAGTCACCAATAAGTTCAGAAGCTCAGTAACAGTGAGAATGCTTAGTAACAGTGAGAAGGCACTAAAGTGTTAAAATATTTTTGACCTTGACTGTACCACTCTCCTTGCACTTCTGTGTCTCTTCATAGTAGGTACTTAATATGTAACAGTTGGAACACCTATATGTTATGAACTCAGTCATTTTTGAACTGACTAGCTGTTTCACGCGACTTCGGCTGATTTAATCTAGCGTCCGCGGAAACATCACAATATTCAGGGAAAAAAATTAACCAATCAAACCAAATTTTATAACGATCGGTTGAGTAATTTAAGCGTCAAAACATAAGAAACAAACATGCTCACTTTCGTAATTGCATTATTAGAAAGGATTTAAAAAATATTTCATTTTTATTTCGAAAGGGTACTTCACGTTTAAATTTGAAGATAAGAACACCTCCTAACCAACCAAAAAGCACTTCAAAGTTTTTTTTTTCTTTTGTTAATAGCTAATTTTGGCACAGGTCCGTCTCGGCTCCTGCCAGCGTTGCCAGCGACGGATGATACGGGGCAACTACAGGTCTCCGCTTTCGGACTGGACATCACTAAAGAAGGCGATGGGCAGTGAGTTGGTTTTGCTTAATCAAAAGAAATTACATTTATTCACAACACCATAACATGTAGTTCAATCCCCAATGTGCACGGATTGTAATAAGATTGAGGACTTAATACATTTTTTGGTGGAGTGTGTATTGACTAAGGATATCCGCGAGAGGTGGTTGAGTGATTTGGACCTGTTCAATGGTGCAGTGAATGTTATTTTGAGTTGTCCGGTATCGGAAGATGCAGTACGAATTTACAGGTTCATCAAGCACTCCTTTGCAGCCAGATAATCTGGACATCGCAATAGAAGTGTTTGATGAATGTGGACATCGAGTCTTTCAATGAGGCTGGCATAGTCACACAAGTCCACTTAAGCCTCAAAAAAAAATAGAAAAAAACACCATTACATTTTTTTTTAAATAGCTTATAATGTGTCCCACTGCAGGGCAAAAGCCTCCCCTTTCTTATTCCACTCGTCTCTACTCTTGGCCAGCTCTTGCCAATCTGACTGGAATCGGTCCAGGTCGTCCCGCCATCTCCTCCTAGGTCTTCCTCTGCTCCGGTGCCCGTCGCATGGAACCCAATCGGTGATTACTTTGGCCCAGCGATCCGGATGCATGCGGCAGACGTGTCCCGCCCAGTCCCATTTTAATTAGGCGGTCTTCATTCCCACATCGACAATTTGAGTTCTGGAGCGCAGATCAGAGTTTCTGATTCTATCAGATCTCCGAACACCTAGAATACTCCGCTCCATAGCTCGCTGGCAAATCTTGAGCCTGGACTTCTGAGCCTCAGTCAAAGACCAGATAACATACAACAATATTATTACAAATAGGCAACACGAACATGTTTGTTGTTAGACTTCAAAGAAAACAAAGTGTTGATGTGTTGTTGGTTTGGGTGAATGAATATACGTATTAACCGCACGGTTCAAGCCAATCTTTCCCATTGGACAATATCGATGTCGTGGCTCTCTATGAGCAGTTAAAATTAACAGTTGAAAAAACGCAGCCATTTTAAAGATCATTTATTCTCAAAAACAACTTTGTAATTCACTTTAATGAGAAAATTACGGGTACTTATAGATAAGCGATAAAATCAAACTACGAGTATTGCGACCGCAAATTCGCGGTAAGCGCTACATTTAGCAGTGCCTATGTCCAAATTTTAATTTCGGCCAAAATTGGACTAGGTATATTAGCAGTAGTACCTACCTAAGTCCAATTTTTAATCTTGGGCAAAGTCTTGTATAGCGCAATAGAGGAATTTCTTTCACAGCTAATTACGAAAACGGACTAAAGGAACCACTCTGTCAAAAGCTTAGGTTTAGAAAAAGAATCAGTTCCAGCAGCTGAATCGAAATTTCGGGATTTTTAAAAATTCCCGTGGGAATTTCCGAAAATTAAATCGTGGTTTTCATTGACGTTGCATTAAAAACGATCATGTCAAATAACTCTAAGCCCAACGCTTGTTATTTCGAGATTTTAACCCTATCCCGTGCGAATATCGGAATAAAAAGTAACCTATGTTTTATTCCAGATGTCCAGCTATCTACATACCAAATTTCATCCAAATCCGTCCAGCCGTTTTAGCGTGAAGGAGTAATAAACATACTCACTCACTCTCAAACATTCGCATTTATAATATAAGTAGGATAATGTCCGATAGAGAACTTTATGGAATAATCGACATACGCGTATTTCCAGAATCCAAGTGAAACCGCACGAGTCACCCAGCACGTCAACGCCATCTTCTGGCGAAGAGGCGGAAGCTTCCCCCGACGAGACGACGGAACACTCCGAGGAGACACAGCCGCCATCTTTGATCGACCTGCTTGGGTAAGCGCTGCGCAAGCGTTATGTAGATGATGTTGTGATACTGTATGTAGAGATACTGCGTTAGAACGGAAATACTGTTACTGGGAAACTATAGTGATGCAGTAGTACCTACTACTGTTGTGATGCTTTAAGAATGCTGCCCTGATGCTCTAGAAATACTGGTGTGATACTGAAGAGATACAATCGTGTTGCAGTAGCACTGTTGTGATATTACTTTCGTGATACTGCTGCGATATAGTAGAGAAGTGTCGCTATTCTACAGTAGTGGAGATACTGTTTTAATTTGGTAGCGTTACTATCGTATTAGTTTTGCTGTGCTTTCATGATACGTAGAGAGACTTTCACTGACACTTCAGACAATAGAGTCGTGTTACTTTAGACGCTGTCGTGTTGCAGTAGTAGGTACTACTGTCGTATTACTTTCTTGAAGCTTTTGTGATACAGTAGCAGTTATTTTGTGATAATCATAGAGTTTGTATTTAATGTATTTGTTGTATTTTAAGAGGTGAACAAGCAAAGAAGCAGGCACAGGAGAGGATGGAGGCCCAGGCCGCTCAACAGGCTGCCATGTCCGCCATCGAAGCTGAAAGCAAAAAGGTAAAGTTTACAAGTTAAAAAAATAAAAAAATTACGTAAGTTTGTTAGTAATCGGTACAAGGGGACGTAACGTCAGTGAACGTGTCTAGTGAAATTATTAAATCAAAATGACGAGACTTTTTCTAGGCAAATGATAAAATGGATTCGCCATTTTAATATCCTGCGTGATTTGGTCATATTTCTTTTAATTCAAACTCTGTTTAGGCTATTGCTCAGAGACATTATCTACTATTATATGCTTAAATTGCAGCGTCATTAAGACCCGGGAGATATTAGTTATTTCGGCTTAATTTGATCTAGCCTGTTGCCTGCGACTCCGTTCGCGTAGAATTCGTTTATCACTACCCCGCGGAACAGTGCAATTTTTTGGGATAAAAACTACCCCATATATAACCGGTTCAGCGGTTTAGAAGTGATGACTGATGAGTTAACAAACAAACAAATAAACAAACAGACTTACAAACTCGCATTTATAATATTAGTGGGACTAGTGGGATGCGAATCGGTCAAATTTTAACGATTTAGTTTTTAAACTATCTAGTCTAGAATAAGCTGGCCTAGCTTTTTCTCGCAAACAGTTCGGCTTTTCATTAGACTAGCAACTTCAGTCGCATTTTCGTTGTAGATGCCATCCCGCTAATTAGATTAGTTTAGTAACATTATTATTTGCTTTTACGTGACGCAGCAAGGATCTGAAAGAAGATATTTTCATTGCAAAAAGGTAATGCGTTCTTCAAAATTATAAGATAAATATCTGCTGGCATAAATAGATTTCCATTCATGTAGCTTCCATGAAATTGAGTGTTCATTATCATCTCCGCCTCCATACATCCCACTCCAGGATACAAAATGGCTTGGGCCGTAGTTCCCACGCGGGCCCAGTGCGGATTGGGAACTTCACACACACCATTGAATTTCTTCGCACGTGTGTGCAGACCTCACGATGTTTTCCTTCGCCGTAAAGCTCATGGAAAGGAAACCCTTATTCGAAAAATGGTCTTTAAAAACCTATAATGTCTTCGAAAGACCTTTGCCAAGATACCCCACACTATGGCTTTAGACGACAAAAGAAATCATTCCCCCTTTACGTGTAGGGGAGGTAACCAAGTAAGGAGATAAAATACAATTACGTGCCCATTGCGTGCGGGCTATTTAAAGAATAAATTATTTGAATTTGAATTTGAACCCAGTAAATAAATTTTTGCATGTATATTTTACTACATTGTCGATGTGGTTGACAAATATAATCATGCTTAATTAATTACAGACAGCTTTCTAGCAGATTTAAAATCATTTATTCAGTAAATAGGCCGCTATGGGCATTTTTACACGTCATTTTTTTTAAACTATCAGTCTCTAAGCTAAGCCGCGGACAGACGAACGGACATTGCGAAACCATAGGGGTACCTTGTCCAAAACTGTGGGATAAAGCTGAGGCGATACTTTACCCGTTTTTTCCCCAGGCGGTGTCTGGCCCGACGCCGTCCGCGCTCTCGCAGGTGGACATATCGCAGTACACGAAACGCGCCGTCTCTTTCCTCGCTCGCAACTTCTACAACCTCAAGTATTGCGCTCTCGTTCTGGCGTTCTGTATTAACTTCGTGCTGCTCTTCTATAAGGTAAACTACTCCTATTATTACCTACTATTACTTTAAATATATCCACCCGAGCCGCAGGCGAGGATTGATAAGTCGAAAGTAAAATGGGTTTAATTTGGTTTTGTTTAGGTGTCGACTTTGGAAGGCGAAAACGAGGGTTCAGGGCTCGGAGATATCATCAGTGGCTCCGGCTCTGGGTCTGGGTCTGGCAGTGGGGATGGTAAGTGTGGAATAATCAAATATACCTACATGCAATATTTTATTGCAAAAACAAATTTCAAAGCCAATGTTTTTATTCGAATAGAAACTAAAGAGGTCAAGGAAAGGCTTGAACTTGAATCTGATTAACTATGCGGCGCCACAAAAAAATGCCATTAGTGATGTATGCCATGGGTCGCTGGCGTTAGAATGTTGTCCCCTTCTCCTGCCGGATAGGACGTCCGCCAACGAGATGAACTGAGGACTTGGTTAAAGCCGCGGGTTCACGGTGGATGCAGGCCGTTTCCAACCGATGCAACTGGAGTTCCATGGGGGAGGCCTATGTCAAACAGCGGATGTTCTATGTTTGATATGATAAAATGTCTATCATCAAGTCTATGCTTATTGAGCACTATCTGTCGTTTTGCACGTGAATGTTATAACTTTTAGTTTATTTATGAGTACGTCGGTAATGTTGTTATGTATCTACCTATCTATTTGCATGTGTTTATGTCGTATAGATGATTATATATTCTTGATATTGCTGTAATGTAATGTAAATTACCAGCTGCTAAAATTTATTCCTTACTTCTCCATCCATTCCATTGTAAAGGCTGCCTGGAAGAGATCGCTCTGAAGCGATAAGGCCGCCTATTGCTTACCTCAGAAAGTCTCTGTGTATATACCTATTTTCTGTACTGCTTGCTATATGTTGTATTGTTTGATGATTTGTGATCTATTTACAGGCAGCGGCGAAGATGAAGCCGACGACCCCATAGAAATAGTGCACATAGACGAGGACTTCTTCTACATGGAACACGTGATCAAGGCGGCAGCGTTACTGCATTCCATCGTATCTCTGGCCATTCTCATCGGATACTACCACTTGAAGGTACGCAGATGGTTAACGTATCCAAAGCCTCGGGTAAATGCTAGTGTAGATTACAATACGTTACTATTATTATTCAAATAATACATTAGCACCTGGGCGACCGAGCTTTGCTCGGGCTAAAACTCGATAATAAGCGTTTTGTCCAGAGATAAGAACAAGCTAGAACGATTTGTCATCCCCGAAAACCCCCACATACCAAATTTCAGCGAAATCGTTGGAGCCGTTTCCGAGATTCTAATTATGTATATATATATTGTATAAACATATACAAGAATTGCTCGTTTAAAGGTATAAGATAGGTATTGCCACGAGAGTTGAAGTAAATGATTAGGTACACACACACCTACATGACGAACTAATTGCATAAAAGGAGAATGAATGTGTGAATGACAAAATTCCGCTGCCATTACATGACATGTTCCTGTGTGCCTGACCTTAACTCTGGTGGCACTACCTATAGCAGCTCTTAGAGCTGATGCGTGTACACTGTACACGTTTTTTTAAGTTTTTACCAAGTTTTTTAACATTGTTCACTTAAGGTGTAATTGTAATATGCAGGTGCCTCTAGCCATCTTCAAGCGCGAGAAAGAGATAGCGCGTCGCCTAGAGTTCGACGGACTGTACATCGCGGAGCAGCCCGAAGATGACGACTTGAAGAGTCACTGGGATAAGCTTGTCATCTCCGCCAAGTGAGTTACTCTATGCTCTACTAAACCTTTTACAACTTGTGTACATTTGTAACTTCATAATCGCGAATCCTACGCTACGCTTGCCGATTTGAAAACTTTTCGGCCCCAACGGCCATCTGTTCTACATAGTATATGGTCTACCCATTGAAAGAAATAAGTTTTTGGTAATAATTTCATTTTTAAAACAAGCTTTTTTTTTGCTGACTGTACTTTTTGTTAACTGTACTTATATTGTCACCCAAAATACATTTGAATACAAAATTTCAAGTCGATGCCATTAACCGTTGAAGAGTTCTGCCCTGCGGTGACGATCCTGGCTGGACTACCAGGGTTCACTACCAGATTATTATATTGTCATGGAATTTACATAAGTATACCACCATCTTCCTCGCTAATCCTGCCGTGAAGCAGTAGTGCTTGCACTGGTTGTGTTTCGGCGTGGAGAGTGAGACAGCCGGTGAAATTACTGGCACGTGAGGTATCCCATCTTAGACCTCTAGGTTGGCAACGCGTCTGCAATACCCCTGGTGTTGCAGATGTTTATGGGCGGTGGTAATCTCTTACCATCAGGAGACCCACTTGCTCGTTTGCCATCCAGTCAAATAAAAAAAAAAAAAAAAAAAAAATACCAAATTGCGAGTCAATCCAACTACTGGAAGATGGTCGAATTTATAACTTGCAAGATTTGATTACAGACAAACAACCGGACAGGTGAAACTAAATAAAAGCTTGTAAAATAGAGAGACTTATTTTGGTTCCATCAGATAAGACTAACAATAAAACTAAGTTACGTGGTGACACGGCAGCATACCAAAAGGGGACCTAAGCTTTGGTTTCCTAGGATCAGCGGTGCCGTAATATAGCGGCCGTAATGGATACCGCTCCTCCTCCTAGAGAGCGGTAATTGACACCGGGCCATTTTGTTTACATAGACAACCTTCTAGTGACGTCATTCACCGCTTATTACGATTGCTATAATGACGGCACCGCTTGTCCTAGAAAACCAAAGCATTACTTCTTCAACAAGCTAATACGCTTGGCTATGTCGGTGACCCTTCTGCGTACGCAGCATAGGACGGCCACAACCAGAAGTTTGGATGTCCTGGTTTAAGCCGCGGGTTCACGGTGTATGCACGCCGCTTCAAACCGAAGCAATCAATATCGAAAATACAAACTGAAATATAGATGCATAGTAAAACCAGTAAAATAAGACCAGCGCTTTGAATCGAACCCAGGTCCTCGACATTCCGTGCCGCGTGCTATACCGCTACACCACCGCTGGACAGTGATACAGATACGAATTTCTCCTATGCACCACATATCTCAGCTTGTTTGTTTTCTTATTTAGTCACTTAACCAGCGACACTAGCGACATCTATGCTGTAGTCCTCATCGTTAAACTTTTCAGCACCCCATTGGTCTTATTTTTCTGGTTTTTCTATGCAGCTATAATTCAGTTTGTACGGGATGACCGTAAAAGTAACAAAAAATTTGGAATTGAAATAAAAAATACAAAAAGATTCCAAAAAACCAATCTAAGCAATCCACGTCCACGTCCTACGGCTGATAATGATGAATCGCGAATCCCTTAAGAGCGTTTATACCTGCTGAGCTGGCAACGTTGCATTTTGTTAGTTTTTCTCGATTATTCCATAAAAATTGAATGACAATTAAAAATGTTGTCTGATAGAACACTTCTTAATATATAAGTTAATGTGTCTACTCCAACAATTATTCGTGTTAGACTTTTATATTCTTTAAAACCGAATTAATGTTTATAAACGGCTTTTAAAGAAAATAAGTCTATAACGAATAATTATTGGCGTAGACACAATAACTGATCTATTAAGAAGTGTTCTATCAGACAACATTTTTAATTTTCATTAAATTTTTATGGAATAATCGATAAAAACTAACAAAAATGCAACGTTGCCAGCTCAGCAGGTATAAACGCTCTTAATTTAAGGCATGGGTTCCCGTATATCTGTGTATCCAAAATCAGCTGTTCTAGAACTTCTAGAAAGTGGGGACTTATGAGGTTGGTTGTATTTTATTCCAGATCATTCCCAGTGAACTACTGGGACAAGTTCGTGAAGAAGAAAGTGCGAGCGAAGTATTCGGAGACTTACGACTTCGACTCTATATCGAACATGCTCGGGATGGAGAAGACCTCGTTCGCTTCGCACGAAGAAACAGGGAACAAGGGCTTCGTGCAATAGTGAGTAGCTAAGAATAACAAAGAAAGCCAAACCTAGTTGCGAGATGGGAAAATCATTCCCATTAGGTAGGTACATAACTGGTTATGAAACGGGAAGTGACATCCCGTTTCATAAGTTAATTAGAAACGGTTAGTCGCAATTCCTATTTCGAATCTGGCTACCAAATCTGGTTACGATGTGCGAAAATCTTTGCCTTTTCATAACTGGTTAGGTACGAGTCGTGAAGTCACACTTTCCATTTCGAAGCTAGCTACTAAATCTGGTTACGGTTACTGCTATTTTTTTAATTGGGTACAGTCACCAGCATTAATATCTACCACAGCGGAGCGTGCAAAAATATCTGACACGTCCTTCTGGCCCTAGAAATAGAGTCGTATCAGATATGCACGCTTGTTGTGTCAGAAATTGGTGCTGGCGACTGTACGAGGTGGAAATTCAAGCTTTTCCGTTTAGAAACTAGCTACGTGATGAGACTAAAGTTAGTTCTGCGCCACCAGCATTCATTGGACTCCTGCGACATTTACCAGTCACAATCACAACACATACAGTTAGAGTGAGGAATGTTTTTCCATGTTAAAGTCTGTATTACTTGGCCTGTGTAATAGTAGATTACTGTAGAGGCCGGGAAGTAGGGGGTTGCCGGCCAAGCAGATATAGGGATGCGAGGCCGGCAACCCCACGTTCCGGCGTTGGCTTGCGTATAGTGCTTTTCTCAAACATAACATGAAATCAAATAAGAAAACAAGAAAAAAGCGCGTTGAATCAAAAGACGGTCGCATTGCGGGCCAGCGGCCGGGAAAGTTGTATGAAATCTCTTTGCAGGCCGCTTGAGTGACCGCGCGCCGGCAGCCGAGCCGTAGTGCCTGCAGCGCGATACTTCCCGGCCTATTATTTGTAACACAACGTCAATATTTCATATCATGTTTGAGAAAAAACTCTTTTCGCTACATCTATACTTTTCTTTTCCAGCATTCTGAGCATAGACTGGCGCTACCAGGTGTGGAAAGCTGGCGTGACGATCACAGACAACTCATTCCTTTACTCCCTATGGTACTTCAGTTTCTCTGTCATGGGCAACTTCAACAACTTCTTCTTCGCGGCGCATTTGCTCGACGTCGCTGTTGGCTTCAAGACCTTGAGGACCATCTTGCAGTCCGTCACACATAACGGGAAACAGGTCAGTGGGAGGGAAAAAATGGGGAAAATTTACAACAAAGTTACAAAAATAAGAATCCTGGTTTTTCGCTGAAAATATTTTGCCCAAATTATTCATTTCCCGGTGCGGTGAAGGAAAACATCGTGAGGAAACCTGCACTAACCTGCGAAGCAATTCAATGGTGCGTGTGAAGTTCTCTGCGCCCGCGTGGGAACTATGGTCCAAGCCCTCTTGTTCTGAGAGGAGGCCTGTGCCCAGCAGTGGGACGTATATAGGCTGGGATGGGATTTATTTTCCGACTGTCGTTTGTCCATATGAAAATATGGACAAACGATTTTTTTTCTGAAACTAAACTTTTCAGGATATATTTCAGGACTATCCTGTAGAAACTTATATGTTAGATTAGGTTGGTTTCATAACACTCCTGATGAATAAGTATACTGCCACGAGACTTGAAGTTGTGCTTGAAGTAAATGACTACACACACAGCTACAAAAAGAACTGATTGCGCAAAAGGAGAATAAATGAAATGAATGAGTTGTCAAAATCCTGCTGTCATTACACGATTATGTTCTTGTGTGCAAGACATCAACTCTGGTGACACTAACTACACTTACAGTTTAAAAAAAGTTGTTCTTTTTTTGAAACAGTTGAGAAATTAATAGTTTGGTAAAAATATTTTACTAAATTTACAGCAAATAAGCTCCACAATATTCTTTCCAAAGGAGTAATAACATATTACCAATCTTCTTGTATGTTAAGAATGTCACATAAACTTTCCTTCATATTTCCAGCTGGTGTTAACAGTGATACTGTTGACTATCATAGTGTACATATATACGGTGATAGCTTTCAACTTCTTCCGCAAGTTCTATGTGCAAGAAGAGGACGACGAAGTCAACAGAAACTGTCATGACATGTTGTCGGTAAGTGTGCTACTGACAAATATTTAACGTGTTTTTCTTGATTTCCGTTAACTTCGACAGATGACTCAGTTAATTCATAGAAACAACCGGGCACTTACTTTATGATCAAATAAAAAAATATATATAAGTTACAGTCATTGTTATAGTAGCATAAACGTGACACATAATAGACATATCAAAAACATACTTTTTTAACTTTCTTTGCAGACTTTAAAAAAATGATATGTTTCAAAAACCTTTTTTATGCTGTTTTTACCGTGCATAATTATCTTATTTCTTGACTATTTTTGAACATTAAGCGTTTAACTTATAGTGTCTTTGAGAGAATAACTTAATTTTACCTGTTTAATGTCAGCAAAAATCAAAAATACCACAGCGTATAAATAGATCTTCTTTTCTTATTTGTCTCCATTATACATAGCCATGCACAACGCTTCCTCCGTTACCTTTGTAAATGACGCGACACTTTCTCTTTTTTTATATATTACACACAAAATATTGCAATTATAAACACGAAACTTCTACAGATTTATTAAAATCAAAACACTTTGTTCCAGTGCTTCGTGTTCAACATATACAAGGGCGTACGAGCCGGCGGTGGCATCGGTGATGAGTTGGAGCCGCCGGACGGCGATGACTCCGAAGTATGGAGGATCATCTTTGACGTGTCCTTCTTCTTCTTCATCATCATTATCCTGCTCGCCATCATTCAGGGTGAGTTAGTCGCGGGTGATGAGTTGACGGTGATGATTAAGTAAGAGGTGGTGACTACCGAAGTTCGGTATGTTCTAAATTATTGTTATACTAAGCATTGGTAATCTTTGTATTCGAATTAGTCATGGTGATGAGCCGATGGTGATGACCAAGCTAAACGTGATTTTATAGGAATAAGTTTTTCTGTGTAATAAAGAGACAAACTTTCTTTCGTGAATGTTTGTGAGTATGTGCGTGCGTGTGTTTTGTTAATCCTTCTCTCTAAATCGGCTGAACGGATTTAGATCAAAAATATCTCATCTAGAATCAGACGTAGGCTACTTTTTATACCAATATTCTCGTGAGATCAGGATAAAACTTCAAAATTTTACCCTATGTGATTGGAGACATGAAATTTGGCATTTTAAGAAAAATCGATCGATATTCATCGCAATTTGGGCCCAACAGAAAATCAATATAAATCATGTTTCAGGTTTGATCATCGACGCTTTCGGTGAGCTTCGTGATCAACTCGAATCGGTGAAAGAAGACATGGAGTCCAACTGTTTCATATGCGGCATGGGCAAGGATTATTTCGATTCGGTAAATACCAATATCTGTACAAGAACTGAGCCAATGAATAATTTATTAAAATAAAGAAAGAAAGAAAGAAAGAAAATACATTTATTCACAACACAAGACAACAATATTATTAGGTACAAAAAAAAAACAACACAAAGGTATGTGTCATTGCGGTTGTGAATAGGACACTGGCTCAGCATAATGCTGAAGCGTTAAGAACACCCCAGCGCTGATATATTGAGCTATTGAATCAGGCGTTACTTTGCGCAGGTCCATATCAATGAACTGAAACAATTATTACTAGTGTGGAGGTGGAGGAACTGCATGAACACACATTTCTTGCATAAACGTATCTATCATAATGTCGCGGGTGAGCAAAGTAATTGTTTCAGTTCATTGAGCCAATGAAGTTAAGGGAAATCAAGAGAAACACGGTGTATAACGACGATATTGCGTTTTTCAGGTGCCGCATGGTTTCGACACGCACGTGCAAAGGGAGCACAACCTCGCAAACTACATGTTCTTCCTCATGCATCTCATCAATAAACCAGACACTGAGTACACAGGTGAAAAAATAGAATAAGGAAGATACTCAAGTACTGATGTGCCAATAGGAAACTTTCCAAAATTGCGGAATTTCACAAAAAGGAAAATTACGGAAACTTTTCACAATTTTGTATGGGGATTGAAACTTACCGTTTCTTAAATTGAAATTTTCTATAATTCTTGTGAAAATTCCCAGAAATATCTGAGAACTTTTTCAACTTTTTAGAAACATTCCGCTCCTTGCGCATCTGTATACTTAAGTCACCAGTTGACAACTTGAAAGTGAATATGGTGACGAATTTAAACTGTTGGACACGGACTTAAAGCATATATCAGCAATTACCATCAACAAAATTATGTATTTTTTTTGTAAAAATAATAATTACGCTTACTCTTCCTAATCAGGTCAAGAAACCTACGTGTGGAACATGTACACACAACGTTGCTGGGACTTCTTCCCGGTCGGAGACTGCTTCAGGAAACAGAACGAAGTCGAAATGGCGGAGTAAACTGTACAAATATGAACGTAAACTCGAACATACCTTCGCTTTTGCTCAAAATTGTAACACCAACCAACGCTGGAACAGAAGGGGTGTTAAAATTTTGCTTTCTCAGTGCATTTTAAATATTTCAGGTTACCTGATTATCTAGTTCAGAAGTTATTTCAGAATTGTCAATTATGTAAAATCAAGTAATATATAGAATTTTAATAATAGACAAAGTGACTACTTACGTAGCTATTTCAACATATATATCAGTATCGAATTCACATTTTAGAGATCAGGTAAGTTATTGAAAGTAAAAGTTCAAATTTCGCCAGAAATCTATGAAGATATATCTATACTCGTAAATGAGACATAGTTTTTATCACATTTTTCTATTTACTTCCAATGTAATTTAATAATGATTAAGGTGGCCTTTCCAAGTAATATTTTTAAACTTTTTCGATATAGTTTATGTAAGATAATATAAAATAACTGTTAATTAAATAAATATAATTTATTGCCAACTTTTGTTTCATTAATGAAGATTCTATCACTATTTCTGTTATGCAATATTCCAAAACAATACAATATAATGACTCTTTATTGAACACCAACGCATAGTAAGCAGTATAGAAAACAGGTAAATAGAGATTTGAATAGCAGTTTTAAAAATATGACCCAAGCCAAGCACCCCACGGAGCCAAACGGGAGAACGCATGCTCCTCTCCTGACTTTCCAGCAAATGGCTGAAGCAAGACTCTGTGTAGATAAGAAACCCCCCAACCCTCTCCTCCCCGTAGTAAGCTCCAGGGAACGTAAAACCGGGTTTTTAGCCGGTGGGAATCCGGCACTGTCTGGGTCCTCCCTTTCCAGTCGTCCATAAACAGTAGATTAATAACCAAGGGTGGAAAGTGACCCATTTCACCCGAGATACGCACTTCGTTCGAGGCTAATAGTTCGAGGGGCAATGGGTAATTTCAACCGAGTTAGACACTACTTTTCATTTCGACTGTGAGCAAAGTAAAATGCTACAAACAATGAGATAATAATAAATTGAATTTACTTATATCCAACCTCCAGCGGTACCTTTTCGACAGGCAACTTTCCACGGCCGACTACAAAAAAAAATCGATTTGGTCACGACCAAGGAGCTTATATACAAAGCTGGAGGTTGAACGCCGAACGAAGAAGTTTGACCTTTATTACTTATTTATGTATTCCATCTCTTTCTTTCACATTTCACGAATGACTTCCATCGCTTTCTTTAGTTAAGTTAGATACTTATAATTTATTTTGGCTGATACGTTGCTGTTACGGTCATGATATGATACGGTGTAATGGGAGACCTTACCTTACCTTACCTTAAGGAGACCGAACAAAAATAAAAAGCAGATATATAGACATTTAATTTACTTAATACAATTTTACACATTTACCTCCTGATTCACCATCCATTGAGTTTATCTGACTGCCGTCTATTCGAACAAAACAAACAGAGACGGCAATACATTTATCCGTCAGATAAAATTAAATAATGGGTGGTGAAACAGCCCCTTAAAGTGGTAACATCTGATACAAAATTACGTCACTATTTTTTAAGAGTTCGTACAATCACCAGCATTAATATCTGCCACAGCGGAGCGTGCAAAAAAATCTGACCCTTCCGGCCCTAGAAATAGAGTAGTATCAGATATTTATGCACGCTTGTTGTGTCAGATATTGGTGCTGGTGACTGTACCTCAAAACCTTTAATTTTCTGAATGAAGTTTATGAACATTATTTCAAGGGACAACTTTGTTGACGAATTATTTAAGATAGGTACAAGTTTTTTTCTAAGTAGTGAGGAATATATAGTTATTTTACTGTACTATTACCATCTATTACACATAAAATTGAAGGATTAATATACATTTAGCAAGACTTATCTTATCACGCTAAACACAAAGAGTAATATTTGCCTCGACGTTTCGACCACATTGCAGTGGCCGTGGTCACGAGTAGACTCTGTTAGCATGATAAGGCCTTTGTGTTGAATTTTGACTGAGAGAAAATCAAGAAAGTTTAAAACGTTATATTTATTAGCAATCCGTTTTTAATATATTTTTTACTTTGTTGGTACAGTCAAGGTCATAAATATATGAACATTACCAAGACGTCACAAATATACACCTTTATGACAATAACCATAAGGTCGATGTATACATATATTTGACGCTATAGCTGTATTTATTTATGCCCTCGACTGTATCATAGGAAAAAAAATTTTGCTCTCGTCTGACAGGACTCGATTCTCTTGCTTTAACCACAGTTCAACATACAAGCAAAATTAATATTGAGATCTGAAGAAGTTATTATGGTGGAGCCAGACGAGCGTATTTTTGAGTTCTCAGTTGCGTATTGTCGGTCGCGTAATTTTAGTTTCATACAATGTGTCGCACAAACTGAACTTTCGTACGCAACCCAAAATGAAAATGAAAATAATTTATTGCATAAAAAGCTTATAAGTAAACAAGAGTCTACGGCTCTGGATCCTGTGATAGGAGTCCCTGTGTTGCAGGATCCAGGTAGGAAATAAGACCGATTAATATAGGTATGTGTTACATAACTACTAATTACTACCTGCTATACTGCTTATATACTATAACTTACGATTATTATAGAAAATACTCGGCTCACGACTCAAAAAATCACGCTCGTCTGGCTTCACTTCACCCTTCCACATTTAACTTACAATTTATTTATTTCTAAATTTATTTTTTTTTTTTAAAAACGCCTATTTATTTCTCACGCATCCGTAACTCAGCTTATGTTATGGATGTCCGTGGGCGGCGGTGATTGCTTTCCATCATGTGACCCGCCTGCTTGTTTTCCTCTATCATACATATAAAAAACTTGACTTACTGACTTATTACCGGAATTATTTATTACCGGTAATAAATATAATAATAGACTCACTAAGCAAAATGTACAATTCCTACTTCATAATCTCGCTAATCTTATTATTAACATCAGTCTTAAACCATGTTTAAACCAACTATGTACATTTAAATTTGAATATACCCCCTAATGTATTTAACATTTTCAATACAAAGAACTACAGACGCACTACTGAGGTAGACTTATTAAATGGGTCAATGAACATATAAGTGTATGTCATTCTGTCCCGTAACTCAGGAGACGTCAGTACACACAGTACAGATACACTTTCTGAGATAAATGTACAGTTTTTTTTTTACCGTCTAGCTATCACTGTTCATGAGATAGCCTGGTGACTGACAGCGGAGTCTTAGTAATAGGGTTCCGTTTTTACCCTTTGGGTACGGAACACTAAAAAATAAAAATAATTGTCCAATATTTTCTAATGATCTAACTGACGGACCAATTTTTTTTTAACCAAGAAACTACCCAATTTCCTTGTGTATCCCAATAGCTTGTCTGTGCACAAATTTCTTAATTATACCCCTAAATTAATCTCATAATGGCACTAGCTGACAGCAGGTTGCTTATGAGCTAAATACAAAGTAAATATACTTGTCAGAGCGCTAACTAGAAATATAACGTCGAACCATCGGTGGTAGAAATTAAACTGAAGATCGCCTAAAACCTGGGTTATGATTATCCTGTATTCAGGTGGCATATTCATACGCATCAGCAGGACAGACGAACAGAAATACATGCCCATAATCTGGGCGAGAATCAGCACGATGATGTTCGATGATTTGGATGATGATATTTTGTAGAAGAACTGGAAGAGAAAATATACTGTTACGACACAAAATATAATGTTACGACACAAAATATACTGTTACGACAAAAAATATACTGTCACGACACAAAATATACTGTTACAACACAAAATAATAATAGTACTGTTGTGTCTACTCTTGTTTCTGATATCCTGTCAATCGTTCATAGGTTAATTGGAAGAGATCCATTTAAAGCATAAGTTCGTCTTTGAACATCTTATTATCTTGTTATCTGTTAATTTCATGTGTTTTTATGTACAATAAAGAGTATAGGTAACATAACAATATACTGTTACGACACAAAATGACTTAATTTCAGTCAGCACCAAAGTTAGTACCAGAAATATATGATTAATCCTTACCTTAGTAAGTGTAAGAAGCAACCCTCTAATGCTTGTGAAGACGATAGCACCGACCAGTATGAAGGAGACGTGTTGCGACCAGAATGCCACGTCTATCCGGAGACCTAACCAGTGCACTACCAGCTCCAGCCCGCGTGTCACCGGGTCCTTTTTGCCCACGCGGTCGAACACTATGTTTATCGTGGACTGGAAAAAAGGGGGTCCATATTAGAAAAGGTTATCATATCAGACGTAGGACGTCCACTGTTGGATATAGGCCTCCCCCATAGACCTCCGGTTTCTTCGGTTGGAAGCGGCCTGCATCCCACCGTCCACCGTGAACTCGCGGCTTTAACCAGGTCATCCATCCATCTCGTTGGTGGCCGTCATAAGCTGCATCTCCATAGGAGAACTTTTTGTTCTGTCATCGTCCATCATCATCGAGGAATATATTTCAAACTAGCTTTTGCCCGCGGCTCCGCCCGCGTGGAATTCGGTTATCGCGCGCTGTTCCCTCGGGAACTGTGCATTTCCCGGGGTAAAAAGTAGCCTATGTCACTCTCTGGCCCATAAACTATCTCTATGCCAAAAATCGCGTCGATCTGTCCCTCCGTTTCGACGTGAAAGACAGACAAACATACACACTTTCGCATTTATAATATTATAGTATGGATTATATACTCACCGGCACAAACTTTAGCCCACTCTACATACAAAAATACTTATTACTACATACATTTGAGGCCCAAGTTTTTGCCGCTCAGTATATCAGAATTCAGTTTTGTACAAGACATATTCGATACTCACGATAAATATCTTCCATATGCAATACAGCGAGAAGAAATAACCCAGGAAGTTGAAGTATTTGCCCTGAAAAGTGTTAGACCAGTCTATTTTTTCACGGGCCGTCCTCGCATCATGAGCCTCAAGAAACAACTGCCGACTCAGTTCCTCTAGAGCGGCGATTTCTTGCCTGAGCTGTGTTATATCTAGAAACAAATTGTCAAAAAAAGATTTGCTAGCTTTTATTTAACGTGCAAGTCCATGTAGGTACATTAGAGATTAGTGAATTATACAAGTTTTATACAACTCACTTTCTGCCCCATAGTTCAACGGGTTAGCAATACTACCAAAGCTCGACAAAATATTCGACCAAAATCCTTTATTCCTTGAATTGGTCTGGTCCAACAACCCATATTGCTGTCTCCCTCCAACTTGGTTCTCCGCTAGTGCTATCCTTTTCTTTTTCACTAATATCATATCCATGGTTTGGAGTAGTTTCTTCTCAATTGACAGTACATCTGAGTGAGTTACAGGTCTGGAATAATAATAATATTATATTATGGTTATATTATACGAGCCTCTTAGCACAGGTATTTTTATAGTTAAAAAGAGGTGCCAACTATTGTAGCTCATTGGGTTAGTTCCACTAAACGTCCGCAACGACCGTGCGGGCTTCATGACAAGCACATTAAGGTCGAGGGTTTTATTTGGGGGGTTGCAATCAAGGTAGACTGCATGTTACGACACTGTTTACGAGCAAGTGTGATGAAAAATATATATCTACACTATAAGTTCGTGTGTGTGTACAGCCGACAACCGAACGATAGTGTGAAGACCTGATAGCCAAGTAATGAGGGCTATCGTTTTTTGTCTCACTAGATGGCGCACTGTTGCGTGAAGTTTTTAAGTATAGCTTTCAAAGTCTGTTATTACGGGCGTGAAAACAAAGTTTAGATTAAAATCATATTTAATACACCTTAAAACCGTACCATAAAAATATCGAGCATGCCACAGTGTTGCATAGTTTCCGAAAGACAAAACTGTCTCAAAACACAGACATTCATAGCCCCGTAACGCATAATTGCCATAATTAATTTCAGATAATGCAAAATATTCACAAAATTATTCCAATTATAAATAAACCCGCGTAGCTCACCCAAAAGCTATGAGATTTGACATTTCGGAGACCTCACGCTACACTAGCGCCTCTAGCGGCGAATTCATTCGCGATAGCCCTCATTAGGTTAGCCCAGGATTTAAACCAGATCCTCTGCCTGAGAGGCCAGGTGAGACCACTATGCCACCACGGCTATATTGTTTTATTTTACCTTATAAAAATAGCCATGGATGTGTATGGATAGTTGACAGCACCAAATCCTGACAGTAACGCCATCACTGTCACTCCTATGACGCCTATGCGCGACACTCCTTGCTCTATAGAGAATATACCCTGCAATTAAACACATTCTAAATCAAAATCTACTTTGTCGATTTAAAACCCCATAACTGCCACAAATTATTTTAACAGCGGCAATGGTAAAAGACCCGGGAGACGAGCTGTCGGTAGGCCTCCAACAAGATGGAGCGACGACCTGGTTAAGATCGCGAGATCGAGGTGGATGCGGAAAGCACAAGACCGGTCTGAGTGGAGAACCTTGGGGAGGCCCTGACTGCTGATGAAAGGAAGGGTAAAAGGGTCATTCTACTTCTTACCACAGATTTTGTATCCCCAGAAGAAAGTAGATTATACAACAAGAGCATAAAACGAGCCATTTCACCCGAGGCGTTCATATAGCCACCCGAGCCGGTATAGAGATATGTTGAGGGCAAAATGGATTTAATGCTTGAGTTTTACACTCTGCCTTTCCCTTCGATTGAGAGAAAATGAAATAGCAACAGTGAAAACAATTGTACACCTTCTAGGTAAAGAAAGAAAGAAAGAAAGAAAATACATTTATTCACAACACAAGACATAACAATAGTATTAAGTACAAATAGACAACACGTAGGAAAGTATGTGTCATTGCGGTTAGGGTAGGTTAGGGTAGGTAGTACCTTTTATTTTTCATGCATTGCTATATACTTTTAATTTTTTAGTTATATTGATTTATTTTCATTGATTTGTAGTTTCATATAAAATAAAATTATCAACAAATATATAGATACTTTTTGTTTGTGGCTGTTGACACCTGATTACCTTGGTCTTACGAAGATTTTACTTTATGCACTAAAGTATAAAAAGTAATTTTATGTCGCCTAGATCCAGCATAAATACCAACTTTACGTAAATGAGAAGTGAAAAAATATTTTATCTATTTTTATATATTTTTTATAGGTAACAAAGTTGTCAATCAGCAAAAGAGCTGAGACAGTAACATAGTTGTACATTTTCATATTCCAGGCTATAAATTCTAAAAAAAAAAGCGTGTCAAATATTCTGTGCTTATCTTTTTTTAGTAGCTAGTGTAAGTTAAAACGCATTACAAAAATAAAAATTTCAAGATTCTTTGTAATCGTAAAAAAAAGGGTACAATGACCCAAAACCGTGCTGTAGGAGCGCTGGCGCACAATTCACGATTAGTTTTCAATTCAAGATCTCCTTGACAAGGAACCGCAAAATTGTTAGAAAAATTTCAGGCAATATAAAAAGTCTTAACTACTATTATATTATGAACTTACTTGCTTAGGACTGAGTATAGGAAACGGGTCACCAAGCTTCCAGAAGAAATATAGGTATATAAACCAGACACACACCGTCATTGGCCTAATCATGTTCTTGGATACTGCAACAGTTAATATAAGGTTAATTTATTTATTGTTCTTGAAGATTTAAGTACTTCGTAAGCAGAATTTTAGTTGTTTTTGACCTCCCCTCCACCTTATCGGCAAAAGTAAGCAAAGTTCTAACTTCATGGTTACCCAAACAATGGTATATACTTTTTTGTAATTTTGAGGACCATAAATTTTTTTACATAATAATATTTCATTTTTATGTAGGTAGCCATATTTTTTTAAATTAATGTAGTTGAAATGCGTTGCCAACCTAGAGGCCTAAGATGCAGTACCTCACGTGCCAGTAGTTTCACCGGCTGTCTTACTCTCCACGCTGAAACACAACAGTGCCAGCACTGCTGAATAACCCCCCCCCCTCCATGTCATAAAAAAGAAGCTAAGCAACAATCCCCATCCTTTGGGGCTGCTTACGTAATACTAGAACAACTCCAAATACAGTAGAGATGTCATTTGATACAATGGACTTACCAAATCTTACATTGCTAATACAAAAGTATGCAATGTAAAATGGGAGGAGTGCTATCACCATGAACAGCAGAGAATACAAGCCCAAGTTCCAATGGAAGTAACGGGAACTGTGAACAATAGGTTACTTTTTTTTTATATATGAATAATGAAATTAATATAATATCCTAAGCAACAAAAAGTTGGAAAACTCCCGACATTGTCACTTCAAAGTTCAATATCTCCAAAACGGCTGAACCGATTTTGATAAGACATGTGTAAGAACCATCGCTAGAACACCTGCTTTCAAATAAAAAAAAATGCTTTCAAATTGGTTCACCTGTTTAAGAGCTATGGTGCCACAGACAGACAGACAGACACACATAGCGGTCAAACTTATAATACCCCTCTTTTTGCGTTGGGTGTTAAAAATAGGTACTACTCATCCACAACAAGTTTCGTCAGGTAACTAAACAGAATAGTCAGGTATAGGTTAGTTACATTAATCTTGTAAGTCCTGACTTTTTTATCATACATAATTCTACAGACCGACCCGAGAATTCTAAGTTTTCTGATTTTGGAAACTAGTTACATAAATTTAAAGTCCATATTTCATTGTAAAATTTGTACTCCACCAAGTACATTCGGCTGTTATTCTTACAATTGATTTGTACTTTGTGAAGTACATGGGGACTTACGAGGTTAAGATGAATAGGTATGGACATTTAGAAAAATTCTCACAAGATACTGAATTCTGCAAGTAGTTTTTACATACAGTAAAAGTAAACATATCATACACCAGCTGAATTATATTTAAAAAAAAAATATTTACCTTGAATCCAAGTAACCAATGATTTCAAATATAATCAGTTCAAACATAGTGCAGCTCAGTGCAAAAGTAACTGAGAATATTAACTGCACTAATGTGTGGTGAACTTCATAGTCACGGAACAGCTGCTTGACGAAAAATATCCATCCGCCCACGAAAAACACCGTCTGAAAAGAAAAGCATAACTTTGATCATTTTACTTTTTTTAAGTGAATTTGAACGCAAAGGAAAAGACATATACGTAGTTGTAGGATGCAGAAAGCAAAAGATATATATGTGAGTGAAATATTTAATATTAAGGAGATCATTATATGTGTGTAAATACGATCAAAAACTAATAGGAAAATACAAACATAACCCCAGTTTTTTACCTGAGAAATAAGAATGATTAATGTGTCCTCGAGAAAAGTCATCTTATTTTTTAAGTTACTTCTTATTACACGGTTTCTGTATTTGTTTTTAAGAGAATTTTCGCAATATTTTAGCAAAAAGCGCAAAAAGCAAGCAAAATAGAATTTTGCACCGACTCGATCGACTGTGCGGAGTACTCAGTGTTGCCAACTCCTAGAAACTCGAGGCGCTAAACTCAAAATCAAGTCGCTAGAAAGTAGCTAAAAATAATTCCACCAGGAGCGAGCGGACTCAGGACTATGTCTGGGACACAAGAGGCCACTGGTGGTCTGAAAGGTTGGTATAGGAAAAAAAAACAACAAATTATAAGATCAATCAGAATTCACTGAAGTTGATTTGAATATTTTTTTAAATAGCGAAAGCTAGAGCATAAACGAATAGAGCTTTAAATAAATAAAGTTTGGATTTGGTGCGCAAGCGCGTTTGTCGCTTTCCATGGCACTGTATAATTCTAGTCGTCGTCGAGTTGATAAAAAAATGTATCCATGATTGATCCTAGAACTGTTTAAATTTGAATTCCAAAAGTCGCCAGATGTCGCTAAACCATTTTTGCCGTCAAAACTTTTTTTTAGTCGCTAAGACTTAAGCAAAAATCGATAGTTCTAGCGACAAAATTGCTAAATTGGCAACACTGGTCACTGTCAAGTCAAGCTGTCAAGTGTCAACGTCAAAATAAAAAAAAAAGAATAACAAATGACATTACGTTTACGTTTCATAAGACAGCTTGAACAAGAACATATTTCATGTAGGATCAGTCCTGGATTTATAAATAGGCCGTACCTATAGGCCGCGGCATAGGGGCGGCAGCGGCCTAGGGGCGGCAGATTTCAAAAAAATGTTATTTTAGAAACTTACATAGGGCGGCGGATATAAAAACCCATGTAAAAATAATGTCAAATAAATACTTTTTCATTCATTTTATTCATTCAAAGTGGCCTACACTCATAAAAAACATAAATCCGCCACTGTGTAGGATTCACATAGGATGATATTTACTCATTAATTTCATTCATTCTTGCACAGAGAGAAAAGCAAAGAGAAAAATAAAAAGCAAGCGATAGGCAGTCCTGTCGTTGTCAGAGTATAGCTACTCAAACAAAGCAAACGGGGCACTTTCTGACTTTCTGGGGCCAAATTTTACTGACACTTTCTTTTCACGGATATGGAAACTCGTAGAACGCATTCAAAATTAGCAAACTGACAAATAAGCTATTCTAAGAAACCAATACAATTGTAGTTATCATGGTCCAAATATCAACTTTGCTTTCTCAGCGTACTTTTCACATGGAGCGAGATAAAAAAATAGATGAGTTTTCTTTTCCTTATATGTATGACTTCATTTTAGCATTATAATTATACTTACAGAATATACATTCTGACTGACGGCATTTTATTTTTCTGAAGTCACTTCATAAAAGAAAATAAGTAATATGACTGAAAATACAGTAACGTAAGTAGATGACGTGTCAGAGTAAAGTCAGTAAAGTAAAGTGCGGAGATTAGGTATAAGTTTTGTTCGCAAATAAACAGCGGCGGCCTTACCCATGGCGAGGCTCCAGGCGGCAGGTCTTTGCGAGGCTCTTTGTCCTTCGTGAAAAGTATGTGATGCGAAAATATAATGAAAAAATGTATATTTTTTAAATCTACTAGGTTTGTTGCCCTGTTCACCACCCCTGAGGCCGCCGCTGCAAATAAATCAATCTTCTTTTTCTTTTCCTTCTTCTTGTCACAACTCAACCCTAACCTAACCCATGTCTTACAAAAACTCATATTGTGTTCTGACTTTTCTTTCTCGCTCCACACAAAAAGTAGGTAGGTACCTACCTATACGTCGAAAAAGTTGAAATTTTGGACGACGATATCTTAGCAATTTAAAAAAGTATCTTTTTTTATACTAACAAAGGTTGGATAGCAGAGATCCCTTCAGGAATAAGACCGCCTCTTTACTTCGTACTATTTTTTGCAGGTAACTTTATTTATTTTCTTTTTGTATCTATAAACAAAACAACAAACAAAAAAAATCTATACCTACTTCGTTTAATTTAACGTTTCATTATATTAATAATTTGAACATGATTGTTTGGATTATGAAATAGAAATAAAAATAAAAACACATAAAATAATTAAAACTAGCTTCCTCTTCCAAAGGCAGCGCAGCGCGGGTATTGTAGGTACCCAAGACGCTGGCGGCGTTGCCTCGCTAGAGCGAGAGGGACCGCATGACACGAACTTCGAGTTTCATAGTAGCCCTGCTGCTCTTAGGTCGCCAGAGAGAGACACCGATTAGTTTGTCCGACACTTCTTTCAACGTTTGAATTAACGGTCAAATTGCAACACGCGTTTCTCGGTATTTCGGACACAAATAGACTAAAAATATCCCAAACATTTTTACTGTCCATGTGGCAAAGAACCTGTAAGTATAGGTAATAACATTTACTAGTGGTATTTGTTATTTTTTTTATTACTATAGAAGTTAACACAATTTCAAATTAATTCAATGTTGCATTTAAAAACGTGTGCATATTTTATCGTTAAGTTTTAAATGTAAATGTAAGGTTTTTCCCGTGGGTTTTTTTTGACTGGATGGCAAACGAGCACGTGGGTCTCCTGATGATAAGAGATCACCACCGCCCATAAACATCTGCAACACCAGGGGTATTGCAGATGCGTTGCCAACCTAGAGGCCTAAGATGGGATACTTCAAGTGCCAGTTATTTCACCGGCTGTCTTACTCTCCATGCCGAAACACTACAGTGCAAGCACTGCTGCTTCACGGCAGGATTAGCGAGCAAGATGGTGGTAGCCATCCGGGCGGACCTTGCACAAGGTCCTACCACCTGCAAAACCCACCTGCTGGGTTTTTCTATCTACAGCTTTATGTTGAACTTTAACGTCCTTTGTAAACGCTCATTCAGTGAGTGAAGTGAAGTGCCGTGGTGTGGTGTGGTGTGTGTGTATAGAGTTGTCGGGTACGGGTGTCATGTCATTCTCGTGCATTTTCTGAGGCCCAAAAAGCTAAATAAATCCAAATTGCATACTTAAATAACCATGTCCATTGTGTGCTAATTAAAACCGTACTATCGTCATTTGTGTTCTTGCCGAATAATTCGTAATCAAGGTAAGCAATTTATCTTTTAATACTTAGGAATCCAATGAGACACCCTTTTGGACCTTACATCATTCATGTACTTATTAATTTTTCTGACTGAAACGTTTATAATATGATATCGTAAGTCATTCTAGCATTCAAATAAGTGACGAATATTTTGTGAACTTAAGTAAACAAATTCAAATTTGCATAATTTTGATAGTGGTAGGTATTTATTTTTCAATAGTGCACAGGTCGTTTTTTATGTGCATTTATAACCTTGATTGGTGCCGGTTCGTGTTGAATATTGTTGCAGTTTGTATGATTTAAAATATTTGTTGTCTTGATCTCAGTTGGAATTGGGAACATCTCATTTATAGCCTCTGAAGTCGTAACCTTTTTTAACATTTTTGATATTATTTCAACATTCTTAAAATTCTTGATTCAATGCGGAAACGAGTCTATTGAGGTATATATATATTTTTGCTTTATTAGCTACATTCATTCTTAGTGTTAATTGTTTCTTTAAAAAGTATGTGAGGGCTCATGATTAGGTATAGACAAGCCCAGTTGTGGAAGAGTGTAAGGTAAATAAGCTGGAGCAAATTTTCACTACCGTTTGCCAAGTAGTTGCCGACTGTACATGAAATAAAAAATTGATCATGCAACTCTTCTGCTTATAGTACACCGACTGATCACATGATAACAATAAACCGAAAAAAAACTGCCAGCACTTTCAGAAAGACCATCATTGCCAAGAAGAATGCACCAGTATTTTCAAGAAACTAAAATAAAAAGAATTAGGTACATACAAAATACATAAATGACAGTATAAAATTAACAAAAAAATTGTGTGCAACTGAAACACGTTTTTTTGCCAAAACCGAAGGTTCGGTTCTGATAATAGTTTCGGCCGAAATCGAAACCAAATCTTTTATAAACATGATTAAAACGTTGAATAAAAGAATGACAGTGGGTTTTTTTTTATTCAACTGGATGGCAAACGAGCAAGCGGGTCTCCTGATGGTAAGAGATCACCACCGCCCATAGACACCTGCAACACCAGGGGGATTGCAGATGCGTTGCCAACCTAGAGGCCTAAGATGGGATACCGCAAGTACCAGTAATTTCGTCAGCTGTCTTACTCTCCATGCCGAAACGCAACAGTGCAAACACTGCTACTTCACGGCAGGATTAGCAAGCAAGATGGTGGTAGCAATCCGGGCAAACCTTGCACAAGGTCCTACCACCGGCTGTCGTTTTTTCCAGACATGAAAATTGCTGGCCTAATAATTACAGGGTTCTACGTTTCACTTTCCTTATCAAATTGTGGTATATTTGTCATAGTGACACAATGAATGAAAAAAAGCTTGCATATTCTCTATTTTGTTAAAACCGAACGCAATGTGGCCCTGATTTTATTATTCATTGATATATTTAATCTATAAATTACTTACTAGTTTCCTTATCTTCAATGCAGGCTTATAGATTACTGTACTTTGCCCAGTCACTGACCTTAATTTGATCTTTTGATAGTTAAACATCTATGAGGATGTCATTTATTTACGACATTCCTTTTCCTGTTATTTTTTCTTGTTATTTAGTATTTAGTTAGATTTTTCCTTATAAATATTGATAAGCAACCAATTAGAATAAATGATTTGGCAAACTGTTGACTAAATAAAATACCTACAGTTTTGTATAGATGAATTATGTAATCAGGTTCTTGACATTAGAAAAAGGGTTTGAAATTATTATTATTATTATTTTTTGTATTTTTTTTATTTAATTGTATAATATAGTTTTTAAGCATTTTATTTGTAATTATATTAAATAAATAAAAAATAAATAAATATCACGGGACAATTCACACCAATTGACCTAGTCCCAAAGTAAGCTTATCAAAGCTTGTGTTATGGGTACTAAGCAACGGATAAATATAATTATATAGATAGATACATACTTAAATACATATTAAACACCCAAGACCCGAGAACAAACATTCGTATTTTTCATACAAATATCTGCCCCGACACGGGAATCGAACCCGGGACCTCAAGCTTCGTAGTCAGGTTCTCTAACCACTAGGCCATCTGGTCGTCTAAATATATATATATAATATAATATATATATATATATAATATGTATATTATTATGAAAAAATGACTTTCTGCCAAGTTTCTTGCGGCGCATTCTTCATGATGGTCTTTCCGGAAGCGCTGGTAGTTTAAAAAATGACGTGTAAAAGTGCCCATTGCGGCCTATTTACTGAATAAATCATTTGAATTTGAATTTTGAATTTGGGTACTTAAACAATCTTGACAAGTATTTTTATTGAAAAACGTTTTTAAAAATACAGTAACTGTCTTATGATACCAAAAGCATGTAAATGATTATGTCCTTGCTAATTGTTACTATTTTCTGTGACTAATTTTTCAAAATTGTTTTTCAATAAAAAGACATGTCAAGATCACTCACCTTCTTTCTAATGCTAAAAAAAACGAAGTATATGTTAGTCGGAGGTAGCATAGTTTTCTATTTTCTTGAAAAAAAAAATTTAAATGGTTTTTAGATCTACATAGAAGCTATTTTTTTATTACTCCTAGAATTTAAACTTACACATGGAATAATGATGGCTTTTGTAAAATATCAACAGGAAAGGACATTCTTTGGTAGGGGTGAAGCAAAACCAATCATAATTATTTAGTATATTTATCTATTTTTTTATCATTGCACTTTATCTTTTCATCTTTAGGTAATTATCCAATTCAGTGGCGTGGTTCCGTAACAAATTGGTTTCTAATGAGTTGCCTATCGATTTTTTTTATGTGATCTCATTGATTGTGCACACTCTGTGACTACATCCAGGGACAATCAATTTCTGGTAAGAGTGTAGAAAAGGAGTGCCTTAAAAGTTAATTCACCCACATAAGTAATCTTCTCTCACTTCCCTGATAACCTAACGGAAAGTTGACTCCACGCTACTTCTGTGCAAAAACCGACGTACCTAGTCTCTTCGGGATCCTTTCGACTGTCATAATTTTATAAGTTATAATGTAATGTTTGTTGTAGCCATAAAACAAAACCCGTTGAAACTGTACATTTTTCATAAATTTTTAAATGGTCATCCTGTAGAACTCTATAGGTTAGGTTAGGTTTGTTTTATAATACTTAATTCTGAAAAATAAATGTATTTACGATATGGTTTCACGGGATACTTGTTATAGCCTAAATTGAATAAAGATATTTTGACTTTGACTTTGACTTTGATACCCCGTAAAAGTAACAAATTTGGAGTTGAAATAAAAAATACAAAAAGACTCCAAAAAACCAATCATAAATAAATGGTTTCAGAGAAAAAAAGAGTTATGTCAAACATTATATTATGACTAACAATTTTCTACCAGTCGATATAGACCCAGTCTCTTCATCGCCGCCAAAGCCCAATTCGCACAAACATTTACTCTCACTGTTTGCCACAAACCATCAATTACCTACGTTCGTGTTAAGACATCACGCCACGCGCGGGGGGCTACTACGAAAATCGAAGTTCGCATCGTACCGTCCCTCTCGCTCTCGTATTAAATAGTATAAGTGTCAGAGGGACCGCACGACACGAACTTCAAGTTTCGAGTTTCGTAGTAGCCCTGCAGCTGCGAAAATAGTAGCGTGTGGGTGTGGCCAGGGGCACGCTAGCGAAACGTCACCGGTTGAATGCAAAACAAACTCAAGGACGCACATATAAGGTGTATTGACTCAATACTATTGAGGTAAACGTTCTAATATTATGAATACGAAAGTTTGTAAGTATGAATGTTGTTTGTGACTCCTTACCGCGACAACGACGGATTTGGATTAAAGCTACCTTTCCAACAATAATATGCAACAACAGGAATGTGTTCGTCACTAACCAATAGAAACGCTTCATTTACACATCCTCGCACAGCACATCTCTGGTGGACACAGGCCCTATACTACGAAGTGCTAAATTCGAACTTCGTATCGTGCCGTCCCGCTGTCGCTAATTATTTATACCAGAGTGAGAGGGACGGTACGATGCGAACTTCGATTTTCGAATTTCGTAGTAGCCCCCAGCTGAGCGGAGCAAGGCGAGGTAAATGAAGCACTTCCATTGGTCAAGGGAAACACAGTCCTCGCACATTATTGGTGGAAATGCTGTTTAACCTTTTCGCCGCCACGTCAAATACAAAAGACATCACCATACATCATATACCTCATATAAAAATATATATACCTCGTTGAGTTTCTTGCCGGATTCTTCTCAGCAGAGGTTTTTCCGAACCGGTGGTAGATTTTTTTTGACATTCATAAGTGCTTGTTATATATACAGGGTGTCCAGAAGTACCACGTCACAGTGACACCAGAGGTAGGCCAGCTCAAGAGGAACCTAACCAACCTAACATGACCCCAGTAAAAGTTGCACGGTTTTCGAGTTATTACCGAAATAAAGATGAATGAAAGATAAACCTGTTTTTAACCACCCACGCAAAAAGAAGGGGTGTTATAAGTTTGACCGCTATGTCTGTCTGTCTGTCTGTGGTACCGTAGCTCCTAAACCGATTTGAATGCGTTTTTATTATTATTTGAAATCAGGTTTTCTAGCGATGGTTCTAAGACATATTCTATCAAAATCGTTTCAGCCGCTTTTGAAATATTGAACTTTGAAGTGACAAAGTTCGGGATTTTCCAACTTTTTTTTGGTTAGGTTATATCCGTTCTTTAGGATCCGGTCCTAGCCTTGAAAAGGGAGACAAATATTAATATTTAACCTTCGTGCATTTGGCAAAATAATTGTATCAGATAATAGATGAGCTATCGCTATACACAGCATTTTTGTACCACTTAGCAGGAACTGCTTTCGGAGTTCCAGTTTTAAGTTGGTTCGATAGGGCTTCGCTAAAGTGATAAGAATGTCTAATGTTCTTGGAGTAAGATACATGTGTCATACCATTTCTGAATCTGCATAACATGTCTAATTTATTGGCGTTATTTATTTGTTTTGGTTTCTAATAAAAAAAAATCATGGCAGATGGTTAAAGTTGAAATTCATGTTTTTGAGACAACTTAAATCAAGATTAATTAAGTTTTTTTCAGCATTTTACGGTAGTTACTGACAAAATAACACACTACATTTCTGAAGTAACTAGTCACGATTCGATACACATAAAAAACTGTTATTAAAAGCTTTCCAAGTCGATGCTGGTACTAAAAATGTCAAGACAAAGGGGAGTATCCCCAAAAATCTTTATTTCGGTAATAACTCGAAAACCGTGCAACTTTTACTGGGGTCATGTTAGGTTGGTTAGGTTCCTCTTGAGCTGGCCTACCTCTGGTGTCACTGTGACGTGGTACTTCTGGGACACCCTGTATAGCCTAAATTGAATAAAGATATTTTGACTTTTGACTTTGACATATATTGCAATGCCTAAAATTGAACCTTAACACAATTGAACGAAGGTTGCTTTTGCATTGAAGTAATGGATGTTATATGTCGTTGGCGTGGAGCCTGCGGTGCGTATATATATATGAGTCGTTGGCGTCGAAAAGGTTTAATTTGTTATGCAGATAGCTGGGCATCGCGATAAAATCTCGAAATCTCATCCGCTGAGTATAGTCTAAAAATTTGGTAGTTGTTTATAATGCAACGTAAAAATACCATGCAATTTGTGGGAATTCCCACCCCACAGGAATTTAGTGAAGTCTAGGAATTTCAATTCAACTGCTGGTTCTAGAGATTAACGCGAGTGATACCGCGGGTAAACACTAGTAATAGAAATAGGTAGTTCAAGAAACTAAAAACACGCTTTAATAGTAAACCAGTATGACTGCTCCATCATCAGACCCAAGATGCTATTTTTAAGTTAAGTTTAGACTTCACTACGATATACTCGGTACACTCAAGTGTATACGCGAAGCGTCTCTATTTATATGACCGTGGGTGACACGAGTAGGTGCACACAGATACACTTCGTATATATACATATACTGAGTGTACGGTCAATTACTTTAACCTTGTCAAAGGAAAAAACATTACGGTTTTTCTTGTTAATTAATGCGATGTCACTATAACGTTTACTGTGAAATGGTTCCGTGGCGGGTCAGAGATTAAAGTCCTTGAACGTTTCGTGTAAAGTGTCGCAGTCTGTTTGAGCCCTTAGTCAGAGTACACCTTAAGACTAGTCTAACAAGCCAAAACACGGCTAACGGCTAAGCTACGTAATTCTGTCTGAGTTCCAGTGCCCAACTTCAAAAATCTAATTATTGTAAAATTATTAAGTATGAGACTCTCGTCAAAAGCCGTTTATTTTGTGCCCCGCACTTGTACAGTCAAGCGCAAAGATATCGACACGGCCAAAGTTACAAAAATATGTATACACGACACGACTTTATGCACTGAACATTAAGGCCGTGTATACATATTTTTGCAACTTTGGCCGTGTCGATATATTTGCCCTTGACTGTATACGGGACTAAAATTCTTAAACTACTCAATACTTTTTTTAAATAAAATCATGCTTGAGTAAACAAGTGAAGGTCATTGCATGTAGGTATTGTACCAACCGACGTGTGCAGCGCAGCCCGATTTTTCTATTTTTAAAATTGTGAGAAAAACTACATTCCTGAGATTAGATTGTTTCTGTGTGAAATTAGTGCAACTCGCGTTATCACTAGACTAGTGTCCTAACTGTTCGAGCGTTAAATTGAAGTGTTAGTTTACTTTAGGTTCGGCAGAAAAGTTTCCCTAAACTAGGATTTAAACCGAAACTGGCTTCGTAGTAGAGATGGGTAAATCCGGATCTGAAGATTCAAGAGTCAGATCTTTAAGCGGATCCGAATCCCTTATCGGCTCCTTTCAAATCTTGTAGACTCCAACCAACCTATAGGATTGAGAGGCCCGCGATCGGCGATTCAGCCTTTCGTTCAATCACATCGAATCGAATGTGTTCGGCGGGCGCGGATCCGGTGCGCATAGTGACTGACAGATTCACAAGTCATGATGACGAATCAGTACTTCTGTACCTCTGCACCAAACCAATTCGGACGGGATCGGATCGGACGAAATCAAATCCTTAGCCTTCACTTGATTATCACTTTGAAGAACCGGATTCAATAAAAGAGTCGGAGACGATAAGCGGAGTCGGTTCTAATATCAGAGCTGGATTTCTAGAATTAGATCACTTCACGGAGTCGAGATTATCCACGTCTAATTCTCGACTCGCGGATGGCGGAGCTACTCCACTATGCCAATTCTCCCGAACGCTGCACTAACCCAGTATCGCACTCGGCCGTAGATTTATCAGGTCTGCTGAAACCAAAAGTCCAATTGACAGATCTGTTCACTCACGAAGGCGCGCCCCTCCACAGCTAATTATCAATGTGCACCAGTAAACCTCGGTCTTACTCTCAGTGTGCGTGACTGACGGTACGCTTGCAACTGAGGAGTGAGGACCATATTCGAGCTACGCACACATAATTGTTGTCGTGCGCATATGTTTAAAACTACAATTATAAAATGTGTAGGGTCGCGCCTTCGTGAGTGAACAGATCTGTACCTAAAGCGGAAACTCGCTGAAGCGAGAACCGATAGTTGGACACTAAGGGCATTGATGAGTGTCATAAGTCTTTAGTGCCACAAGCGAAGCATTACGACTATGTGCCCAGGTCCCTACTTCATTGATAATCTATTTTAGGACACACACATTAGCCAATTAGTAATCATGCGACCAGACAGCAGGTCGCTTTTATTTTATGCCCTATTAGAAATTAGTTAGTGCTTTCTGATTTATCCTAACAGTTTTATAGTGAAACAACGTAATTATGAAGAGGGTATCTTCAAAAAAATTTTGGAAGCGACGAACGAGCAAGAGCATATTGGGTGAGCCTGGTTATGTAATAATTGATCCGTTTGTTTTTTCGTGATTTATTTCTGTGATAATGGTAACATTGGATATTTGATCGGTTAGAAAGGTCTTATTTGCTATGGGATGTAGATCGTGATTACCTTTGATGATCTCTCGATATTTCCATGCATTAATGGCATGTTCATGCGCATAGGCTGCCTTTCGACTTCTTCGTATCGTTCCTATATGACCCGGTGTTAACGTTCTCCTTAATTTGGTTGAAGTAATTTAATCTCAGTCTTCCTGTTCCTGTCCTGCCTCAAATTTTCCCTCCAAAATGCACTACAGCCTATATGCGTCCCACTGCTGGACACAGGCCTAGGGCTTAGGCCGCACTTCCCACTCGGGCCCAGTGCGGATTGGGAACTTCACACACACCATTGAATTGCTTCGCAGGAGTTGCAGGTTTCGCACATGAATTTCTAAAAACTCAGAGGTGCAACCCGGGGTGTGAACACACGATCCTCTGCTTGAAAGGCGATAGGTCAAACCACTAGGCCGCCACGGCTTTTTAGTCCCATCCACCCTCCAAAATACTGATTTAAAATACTATGGAGTCAACACAGACTTCGATCTATACTTGGTTTGGATAGGTATTTAACTAAATGTAAACTAACTTTAACTGCCAGGTTTGGCACATTCAAGGATTTTAAACATTTTACTTATCTATCATTGTAATACAAACTAGACTAGTGTATATCAATACAGAAATGTAAATGTTAAGATAGTTTAATGGGGGAATTTCAATATTTAAGACATCAATTGACGTTGTTTTGTTTATATTTAGTATCAATTTCGTTATTTACCTATCCAAACCAAGTATAGATCTATTTATATCTACGGTCTGTGTTGTTCTATCATCTACTTCCTCTTTGATAAATTTTGTTAAGCGAGTTTAGAGTTGCAAGAAAATCGTGCAAGTTGCATTACATTGCGGGGCCGTAAAGCCAACGAGTTTGTAGTGGTCAATCGAGCGCCGCAATGTAATGCAACTTGCACGATTTTTCTTGCAAATCTAAACTCGGCTTTAGACGGTGTTTTGCACAAGTTCCAACTGATAATCTTTGTGTTTTACTATATTTTTATTGTTATCAACTCGGTCCGAAGTCTGTCAGGTTAAGTAACTGCGATGTTAAATTAGTGTGTCAAATTCCAATGTCTATATTAGTCTCTCTAAAGCGATCTCACGTTGTTTCGTTGATGATTTCACTTTTGTTACATTTCCATCCGTATTGCAACATGATTTTTTCCACTTTGACACATTAAGTATTTATATCAGTAGATGTAGCTGATGGAGTTTCCACTATAAATAGCCATAAATTCCCCAACAATATATGAATTTTAGCATACTGTTGCCAAATTACACGATATCGTATATTAATACGCGACTAATCTCTAAACACGTCATCAGGTTGATAACAGAAATGGGTGTGAACTGTCGCGCCTCCTCAGTACGAATGGACGTTTGCGCGGGAACGCACGTTTCTGATTTAAAATTCGCGCGCTTTTTTAAATTGTTTTTAATTTTGCGGCCAGTGTGATTGATTGAATAAAAATGGATGATGGTAGGTTGAAAAAATCTATAGATACTATAGATAAGAAGATTGGGGAATTTCTTACGTTGTTATTTTCGTTTCATTATTTTAAGTTAGTATTAAAATATGGTGTATTTTTTTATTTCACTTAGGTAATTGTATAAGCCATTCATTTGTAGTTACAAAATTCATATTCAATTTATTTTACTTGAACTTTGTACAGGTTTTATATGTATAGGTGTAGTAGGTATATATGGTAGGTAAATAAAAATGTGGCTTATTTGTTTTTATTTCTTACTGAACTGGTGGTAATATTTTATGACCTCCAAAAAGTGCATAAGAAAAGTGCTTTTTCCTAAAAAAAAATATAATACGTGTTTTCTTGGGTAAAAAGAAATATTAAATAACATTGCGTTGATAATTATATTACTTGAAATTTTTGACACCGAGTTTGGAAAAAAAAAAACTGAATTTCGAACTTTTACTTACTTTGCTAGTTATTCATTATCGCTTAACATTTTTATTCGGAATAAATCTCTCTTGTCCTATGTCGGTATCGCCATTGTTATTTGTTATGGTCATGTCTACTCTGAAGGAATGATAACTCATTGCAATAATTATAAAAACATTTTATGTTGTAAAATATTGTAGAGCTACATATATATACAAACATGTATACAAACCAATCAGGAAACGGTTCTCTGCCGTTTGGGCAAAATATTTTTCGCATATTATGTTTCATTTCCCAAGTATCAAATTTCTCCGAAACCATATTATTTTCGAAACTTTCATAAAACAAACCTAACCTAACCTACTGTGCTCTATAAAACCATAAGAAATTACGAGATTCTGAGAAAAAAATTTGGTTTCGGAGAAATTTGTTACTTACTTGGAAATTAAACATTTGGGGAAAAAATGTGCGAAACGGCAGTACACGTCAGGAAACATTATTAATAATAATAATTTATTTATTTGCATCGAATATGCATTTATATTTTATATTTTACGTGGGTGGGGGTTCACAAAGTTGGAGAACTTAATGATGTGATGATAGTTAAAATTTGTATAAAAGTATTCCGTTGTGACTCTAAAATTAACAATATAATTTTATATGACTAATGTTCGTGTCGTAATGGAACTTTTTTTTACTCCGCCGTTTTGTGTGGTAAAAAATCCGATTTGCCGTAGTCCAACTTTTTGATCTCCACCCAAATAAATAATACAAATAGTCTTTTACATCACAATTCATTAAAAATGGCGTAGAGAAGAAATTTAACTCGTAAAATAAAATATGTGTCCGCATCGTATTATTTTATTTCTTAATAGTTAGCACAGTAAAGATTATTATGATTATTATGTCTGATTGTCATATAGTAAAGATTATAATGTCAAACGGTAATAGTTTATCATGCTAGATTATATGTTAATCGCTCGAGATAAGCCAGTGCTTAGAATATAATAAACTATGTCATTAAATGAAATTTTCCATAAGAAATTTTAGGTTGGCATTATCTTTTCTTAAACGTGTGGAGATAATTAAAATACATAGGGCCGGTGAAGCCCCGTCTTTGTTTCATTGAACAAAATAGACAGAGAGGGCCTCGTAGATATCTGTTACATAACGTAACAACAGGGCTACTACGAAACTCGAAGTTCGTCTCGTCTCGTCTCTGACACTTATACTATTTAATACGAGAGCGAGAGGGACGGTACGATACGAACTTCGAGTTTCGTAGTAGCCCTGCTGGAACTTAATTGGAAGTAGTGATACGGGATTTGTGTTTTTCTTGCTTCTGCCTTTTGTTTGAGTTACGGTCTTACGGTCATATGATATTGTACAGTCGATGAAACTAAATCGCGTCGGATGGGACCTTTTCATAATTAATTTCACTGATTTCTTTGGCAGATGTATGGAATGTCAATATGACATCAATAGCACGAAGTTTCCACCCTGGTACGCGATTTAGTGTCTTTGACTGTACATAGATTAAATGATTTGTTTTTATTAACAGAACGTTTGCTCAACGAAATTCAAGATAAAAAAAAACAAATATCCCATTCGGCGCTCCTGAAAACTTGGTTTAAAATCTTACAATCAATTTTTCATATTTGGGTGTTATTATCGTATTAATTAATGTATTAACATACCACGTCTAATATTATAAACATTGACTGCAACAATCCTATTAATTACGGATTAGAGCTTTTAATTATTTTTTTTTACCATAAAATAAACTAAACTTCTGCATTTATACAAGTGCTAATAAATACGGCCCGGTACGACGATACAACTGCGTTTTTGTATTCATTGCGTGCGTGTCAGGTAAAGACTGCGGTGAGCGCCCCGGCCGCGCATTGGACAGGAAACGGTCGCCGCGCCGCCGGTAGCGCGTGGCATGCTAGTGGTGTAACTATAAAAAAAATTTTTTTTCACATACCTATTTGAAATAAAACAAAAAAATACTTGACACCCATGTTTTTTTTTCTTAATTAGTTTCTTTTTTCTAAATTAGTGTTTCTTTACGAAAGATCTAGATCTACAAAAGAAGAGTAGCTGCTTGTATTAAGCTGAAAAATTTGATTGTTTGTAAAACAATAATTTTAATAGGTACATCCGCTTAGAGATCCACCTCACGCTATGTACAAGGTACGGATAGGCTGGACAAGAGATCCCCGTTTGTAGGTAAATGTAGAATTGTTCTAAGTATTTTTTAAATATTTATCATGAAAAAGATAGTAGTTTCAAATTATGACTTAAAAATATTAATTATGAACTCTGAGCTCAGAGTGAACAATAACAATCAAATCAAAATTAATTTTTGTCGTTTTAAACATGAAACTACCCGTTACAATATCATTTAATTTTTGTCGTGTTGAAAAAAAAACAACAAAAAAACCGTTTTTTTTCCTCAGAGAAAAAACGTTTGTTTTTTTACAACACTAAGTCGTGCCAAATTGTGACGGGGTGGCAAATTAAGACCAGTCAGTATAGGCAAGTCTGAAACTATAAGACTTACAAAAGATCTGTTCTTACGAACAATTGAAGGAAACGAGAGTAGCAGTATAATGTGTTAACAGTATGCGACACACGACATGAAGTAATGACAGTAGACAAAGCAGAATAACAGAACAATATTCAAAATACAAATACACACATATCAAAAATGGCCAGGATGTTTAATATTAAAATATAAACAAGAAGGTTTAACACCCCCGTAATATAAACACCCTGTATATATACAATATATACAAGTAGACATATCAAAAATCTAAACTATACACTAACTTAACACTAACTAACACAAACATAAGAAAAATAACACCCTATATATACAATATATTACACCTACTTAAGACTAACTGTACACACAAAAATAATAAACCTACTATGAAAGCCTAATCTAACTTAAACCTAACTGATTGGCGCACTTGCAGTGCTTGAGCTTTGCCAAAGGTTTAGTAAGAATATCGGCGATCATGTCATTCGTATGAATGTATTTGAGATGTAGGTCGTGGTGTGTCAGTGTGTCTCGTATGAAGTGGTGTTTGATGTCGATATGTTTTGTGCGTGCGTGATAAGTGTTATTGTGTGCAAGTTTAATGGAACTTTGATTGTCTGTGTGTATGATTATGGGATGAGTCATACTTCCGATATGAGTGACTTTAAGTAAATAGCTTCCTTGCAGGCTTCTGCGAGAGCCATGTACTCTGCCTCTGTGGTAGATAACGCAACAGTGTGCTGTTTTCGCGCTCCCAGGAGACAGGTGCTCCACTCATGAGGAATAAGTAACCGGTAAAGGATCGCCTATCTAATACGTTGCTCCATAGTCTGCGTCTACGTAACCTACTGGGTAGTTCTGGCCTTTAGTGAAGTGTAGTTTGAGGTCTTTGGTACCTTTGAGGTAACGAAGGACCCTCTTAGCGGCTTTCCAGTGTCATAACCAATTGAAGGAAACGAGAGTAGCAGGGTAAAAACGAGTATAATGTGTTAACAGTATGCGACACACGACATGAAGTAATGACAGTAGACAAAGCAGAATAACAGAACAATATTCAAAATACAAAATACACACATATCAAAAATGGCCAGGGTGTTTAATATTAAAAATATAAACAAGAAGGTTTAACACGAACTAGTTATGTCATCGATTTTAGTGACAGGAGAAACTGTTTTAGACTGGCCAATGGCACTAGGGTAGACGGGGACAACTGAAACGATTTGGCTTTAATCGCCTGTAACTTTTTATTTTTATGGTTGGAAAGACGTAGACCTAAATTATTTTAAGCTTAGTTATCTGGTTCCTAAATAAGATGAACTTGAAAGGTCTATCACCCATAGTTATTTGACCATAACGTAATAAAGACATTGGGGCAGAGTGGTTCAATTGACCACACATGACTGACAATTGAAACACTATGTGGGGTCAATTGAAACACCCTAATATCTTCGGCACAATTAAAGTAATTTTATCTGTTACAATCTTTTTCATCGCTACCATAGTATACAATGAGCTCATCAAAATTCCACATGCGTAAAATAAATATTTTACAATTTATGACCTTCTGAACATCTCGATTAAAAAAACGCGCATAAAAAAAAAGTATAGGACTTTTAGCTGTCTTTGTTGCTGCTACCTTATACATTTAACTTAATCGAAGTAGTTATGATTCAATAGTAAACAAAACAATACAGAATTAAAGTGGAAAAAGCAAGTTCATTTTTCATATAAAAGTGCTTGTTTCAATTATAACAATGTTTCAATCATAACCACTCCGTATACTTAGTATAGATAGGTACGTCCGTACCCTGTAACAACGAGTGCTGTAAAGAACCCGTAACGTCGGGATGCAAAATTAAAATAATAGACTCAAGATATTCAGTTTAAATTGTTTTATTTATAAAAATATTTAAGAGGTATATGGCCAAGATGAAATAAAAATGTTCTTGAACTTTTTCTGATATATTTTAAGAGCGTTTATACCTGCTGAGCTGGCAACGTAGCATTTTTGTTAGTTTTTCTCGATTATTCCATAAAAATTTAATGAAAATTAAAAATGTGGTCTGTTAGAACTGTTATTAATATATAAGTTAATGTGTCTACTCCAATAATTATTCGTGATAGACTTTTATATTCTTAATAAACGAAAAAATGTTTATTAACGGTTCCTAAAGAAAATAAAAGCCTATCACGAATCATTATTGCAGCAGACACATTATATATTAACAACAGTTTTATCAGAATACATTTTTAATTTTAATTAAATTTTTACAGAATAATCGAAAAAAACTAACAAAAATGCAACGTTGCCAGCTCAGCAGGTATAAACGCTCTTAACAATAACCAACCATCTCTATTAATAATTGTAGGTACTTTACCTACTAATAGTCAGTCTCGTGAAAATACTGAAGTATGTGTAGTTTATACCTAACTTGAATTTGAAAAAGGAATATTATTAATTGCACATCAAATAAATAATTGCATATCAATTTATTCTCATCATTTATATACCTTTGTATGTACATCAATTAAATTATTTCAATACAAATAAACTAAATGTTTAGCAAAACTAGTAGGTACTGCAGATAATTCGAAAATATATCAACACAAACTATACAAAAATACTACAATCACATCAAAAATACTGACTGCATAGCAAAAATACTGACTCCACAGCCCACCCGTCCCCCCCTCTATATACGCCTATAAGGAGCGTTAGGTACAATTGCGACCACAACGCGACGCGCAAGCCGAGCGAGCAAAGCGAGCGCGCCGCGGCAGCGGCCGGCGAAGCGCCAGAACCTTATTTATTTGGCCCCTACTAGTGCTGGTTATGTAAAAAGTATATACATGCTGAAAATAAATTGATAGGTAATTATATATTTGATGTGCAAAAATAGAAGCTATATTAAAAAAAAGTGTTACAAGGTTTTGTATTTTTTTTGTATTAAGTACGTAATATTTTGGGTGGATTATTTTGCTGTGCAATCCGTAATTTTGATTCAGTTTTTTTTTTTGGATAAAAGTTTTTTTTTTGATGTGCGTTTAATACTATCCTTTGAAAAATATATTAAAAAGTATTATTATTTAGCGGTTTTAATATTACTACTAAGTAAAATATTTTTAACTGGGTCACAAATAGCAGAAATGTTAGAAATGTTTGTGAACAGCATGTGCATCAAACACAGAACCTCCTTATATTTGAAATGGGTTACTTTTGGGGACGATTAAAACGCGTGGACGATAGAAACGTTTCAATCGTCCACAAGCAAGTTGTTTCTACCGTCCCCACATCACATTTTTTAATTCAAGGTCAAATATTTCTCATCAAAGACACTCTAAAGCTGATCCATAACAATCAAAACACGCGTTTATTCCCTACTATAACCCTCCAATAATTTAATCAGTCAAAATACAAGAGTAAACAAAGTTATAAGAAAACAAAGTAGATCACAAATAGTTACTTTTGACTGCGAAAAATTTCGATGGCTCCTCGACAAGTCCACGCCGCTCGGTCGCTCGAGCGCTATTGGTCGGGGATTCAGCCGTGGCCGACCGCGTGTTCTGAGTGTTGCGTCATACCCGTAGGTATTATAGTTTTCGAGAAATTTGACTTGTTTCAGTCATGACGTGTTTCTATTGTCCCCGGTCTACCCTACTGACCGATATAAAAGTATGTATGTATGTAAATACTTTATTGTACATAAAACACAAAAATAATACAAAAAGAAAACAACAAAACAAAAGAGTACAAAGTCGAACTTGTCCCTAAAAGGGATCTTTTCAAGCTAACCTAAACAGGAAAGGAAAACTTAAAGATAGGTGAACAGTAATTTATGCACAGTGAGAAGAAAGGCATAGGTATATAACATATAATTAAAAACACTTAATTAACAACAATTAGTGAGACATACATATATATATATATATATATATTGTTTATTCATAATTTTTGTTGTGTATATATATATATATATATATATACAGCAAAAATTATGAATAAACAATACATATAAAACATATAAATAAAAAATAAAAAGAATACGATTACCTACTTGCACAGTTTCTTCAATCTATCCCTGAGCCAAAAAAGTGCCATGCCAGTACGGTTTTCTAACCACTTAAAAACCCATATAGCTGTCTTAGTTGATGCTGGATTTCCCCCTATATGTTCATTCAGCGGATTTCTTTATTATAGCAGTTGAAACGATTTTCCTTAACCGCCGGCCAAGGCTAGATGTATCTAGTGTTACTTGTCTCAATAGCTCCATTTCCAGTCAAGCTGATGGATACTAGCTTAAGTGTGTGCGTGGATAGGTATATATGTACTCTGTAGTATAGGGAAATGTCGCTAGATAGGTTTACCATACCTCAGGATTTTTCCTGAGGTTTCAAGAACTATAGGATCCTGGCAGGATTGCGGCTTGATTTTAGTTTTTCAATAGTTTTTTTCGATTCCTTTCTATTTACGGTGTTTGTATTTTCACAGGTATTTTGTATTGTACAGTCACCAGCATTAATATCTGCCACAGCGGAGCGTGCAAAAATATCTGACACGTCCTTCCGGCCCTAGAAATAGAGTCGTATCAGATATTTATGCACGCTTGTTGTGTCAGATATTGGTGCTGGTGACTGTACCTATGACTAGCCCTACAATACGTAGTGCAAAACTCGAACTTCGTATCGTGCCGTCCGCTGATGCTTATAGTATTTAATACGTGAGTGAGAGGGACGGTACGATACGAACTTCAATTTTCGAATTTCCCTGCTCTATGGAAAGAAAAATGCGGCTTGCAAAGGTGTATCTTTAATGAGACATTCAATGATTCTAATAATTACGGCTGTTTTTTTTTTTGCCCATGTTCGAGCCATGTCTAGTCTATAGTAGGTATACTAGGTTTCTGGCGAACGTTTTCGGTTTCGTTGTAAAAAAAATTGAGGCTATTTCATAAAAATTGGCAAGTTGGCATAGTTTTTTTGAGTAGCAAGTGGCATGCGTCCAACTGATATAGTTTAAGTAACCGTTTTAGTTATTACTACAAACATGACTGTAATATACTGGGCGGCAAAAAATCTGGCCCTGAAATGTATGCAGAATCGGTAATTTTGTATGAAGGGTGGGCCAAATTTTGGGCCGCTGAGTATACTTCACTTAAGTTATTAAAAATAGTTATTTTATATTATCAACTTTTTCTTGTCACGGAGGACAAGTATTTTTTTTTAATATTTTTGTAATTGTATTTTGTTTTAATCATTTATTTGAAATATATTTTAAGTAGAACTGGAATTAAAGTTTAGCTTATTATTTTTTAATTTTTGCAATTCCGATTGTTTCCGATTTTTTACCCGACTGCCGGAAGGTTTATGTTTTTTCACTTCGCATTTGTAATAAAAATAGATTTCGTCTCAAGTAATATTAAAATGTTTCTAATAGGTATCGGCACAGAATAATTAAGGTATCGGCTAAAATCGCAATTAACAAATATGTTGCGTTATTGATTATTATTTAACCTTACTTTCAATTCAATTCAATTCTTGAAAGTATAGCTCCATCGATACTATCGATGATTCCGCCAATGTCGAGGTAACCTTACTTGAATATAATATTTAATGATTATTGTGTTTGCTATCACTGTCATTAAATTACCTCACGTTTTCAATATAGGTAGGTACAAAGTGCAACATGGCCAGTTGTTTAGGTATACCTAGTTAAGTAGTTAACTTCCAATGACTGTAACTCAGAACTTTGTGCTATACCTAGTTGTCAATAATAGTACATTACTGTCGTTTTAAAAGTTCAAAGTATTTTTTGACTAATAAAGATATTTTTATCTGCTTCATATGGGTAATAATATTAAAAAGGTTAGGAACCACTGGCTTAAAGCCGAGTTTAGACTTGCAAGAAATATCGGGCAAGTTGCATTACATTGCGGCGTTCGATTGGCCACTATAAACTCGTTGGCTTTACAGCCTCGCAATGTAATGCAACTTGCACGATTTTTCTTGCAAGTCTAAACTCGGCTTAAAACATGTAGCCTGTATTTATAGTATGGAGAGTCCACTGGGTCACTGTAGATCAGACGATCTCTAATTGAAGTCACATTCACAGTTGAAGGTTTTCTTTTTATTTGTCTAATACTCGTCTACTTGATTGTATTGGGATTGGTTTGATCTTGATGAACCATCAGCGAAATATATGGTCTGCTACCCTAAAGTTGATAACCGTTTGCATGTCATAAAACAATAATGCCAATAGACGTGTCTGTCAACTTTAGTTCGACTTTAGCGACATAGTCATTTGATAGGCACTTGTTTAAAAATTGATAGACCACTTATTTGGACCTCTAGATTAGGATAAATATGATGTCATTTGTTAAATACAGTGCATGACTATGTAGTCATGCAATTAAATATATAAAAAGGCCTGACTGGCAGACTGACTCATCAACGCACATCTCAAATCCTTGGTCCTAGAGAGTTGGTTTTTCCTGTCAATAAAAATCAAGGTGCGCCGCAAGAGAGAAGGTACTTTTAAGATGTACCTAAACAAGATAAAATTAAACGGGGCGGGGGTTTCGAAAAATACCTTACCCTCTCAATATTATCTATTTAATAATAATAATAAAAAATATGCACTGGAAATTTCCACATAATTTACTAGCTGATGAAATAAAACTAGAAATTACAAATTCTTGTACAGGAAACGTGTTTGAGGGTTTCTTACCTCAAAAAAGGAACCTTTTTTAGGATCACCTGCATGTCTGTCTGTGTGTCACGTCAGTTTTGAAGTTATTTAAGAAAATAGACGAAAATTTATCATCCCCCTCCCTTATCTCTGAAACTGCTGGGTTACATTTTATAGTAACTTAGGAAATCATTTCTATAAGAATAGTGATCACGGATCGGCAAGCGCAGCGTGACGGCTACCGATGACCTGGTTAAAGCCGCGGGCTCTCTGTACATGCAGGCCGCTTCCAACCGAAGCAACTGGACAATCCATATGTCCAACAGTGGACGTCCTGCGGCTGCATCTGATTATGATGATAGGAAATCAAAAATAATAAGTTGTATTAGTAGGTACTATGTTTATATCTTGATTCCTAAGTGTAATTGCAGCAAGCGGCTGGGGGTAGACTTAAAATTAATACCATATACTAAAGAAGCGGCCAAGTGCGAGTCGGACTCGCCCATAAAGGGTTCCGTAGCAGCAAATAACATGATATAAAAGTTTCCTTTACTTTACGATTTATGACGTATTAAAAAAAAACTACTTACTAGATCTCGTTCAAACCAGTTTTCGGTGGAAGTTTGCATGGTAATGAAAATCATATATTTTTTTTAGTTTTATCATTCTCTTATTTTAGAAGTTACAGGGGGGGGAACACACATTTTACCACTTTGGAAGTGTCTCTCGCGCGAACTATTCAAAAATACAAACTAAACTATTCAAAAATACAAACTGAGACATGGATGCACAGAAAAACCAGAAAAAGAGACCAGCGCTGTGAATCGAACCCAGGTCCTCAGCAATCCGTGCTGCGTGCTATAACCCTACACCACCGCTGGACAGGAATCTAGACACGAATTTTTCCTATGCATACATATCTCAGGTTGCTTTTTATCTACTACGCTAGTTAAGCAGCAGCACTAGCGGTCTCTTTTTCTGGTTTTTCTGTGCATCCATGTCTCAGTTTGTATTTTCGATATGGTTTCACGGGATACCCGTAAAAGTAACAACAGTTGAAATAATAAAATACAAAAAGACTCCAAAAAACCAATCACAAACTATTCAGTTTAGAAAAAAAAATGATATTAGAAACCTCAATATCATTTTTGAAGACCTATCCATAGATACCCCACATATGTTTGATGAAATTTTTTTTTGAGTTTCAGTTCTAAGTATTCTATTAGTTATATTTCTATTTTTGTGTGAAAATTGGAAAAAAAGTGGCTATGACATACGGACGGACAGACAGACAGAGACATGACGAATCCATAAGGGTTCGGTTTTTGCCTCTAGGCTACGGACCCTAAAAAGATTAAATCAACCGAAATTGTACAGTCGCCATCAGTTATTTCGGTGCAGCCAAGGTGATCAAAAATATCGGAGCATGAACTCTAATGCCTTGAGAATAGAGTGCATCATCATCATCATATCATCATGTCAGCCGAAAGACGTCCACTGCTGGACATAGGCCTCCCCCAAGGCTCTCCACTCAGACCGGTCTTGTGCTTTCCGCATCCACCGCGATCCCGCGGTCCTAAACAGGTCATCGCTCCATCATGTTGGAGGCCTACCGACAGCTGGTCTTCCGGTCCGCAGACGTTCAAGAACCTTTTGACCCCATCGGCTATCAGTCCTGCGAGCAATGTGCCCCGCCCACTGCCACTTCAGTTTCTTCGGGCTATGTCGGTATCCTTAGTTCTACTGCGGATATCATCATTTCTGATGCATATTGCCAAGGCAAATATCACTCATGTACTCAGACTTATAGTGATTTAATTATGTCTCTAGTTGGACAAACTCCTACAGGCCAATGAAAGTCGTTGCTGTGTTTGGACTTCTTATATTGAACTTTTTGCTCCTACTACAATTCTCATGCATACAAAAATTAACATCAAATAAATACATTCTAAAGCGAGAGTTAGCATGTTTTAAACGAGTACAGCACCATCTATCGAGACATAAAAAAACTAAATTACTTTAAACCTCTAAATAAATACGCATTAGACACTAGTCTTTACGTAACAGCATTCCTTTGTCGAAGATAAAGACGTAAATTAAACGATTATCAACTTAATACCCTTACAGTTAATGGGCAAATCTGTGTGTAAACATTACTTGGGTTATTTTTAAGATTATTTTGTATTCACGGATATAAGATAGGTTATCGTAATGACATTTCATTTGCGGTTTCTTTGAGTGAATGGAAAATTATATGGATACAAGGTATCGAGAAATCTGTTGTATTGTCACTACTTTGAAAAAATCTCGTCCAAAAATCCATTCAAACATTACTTCACACCAATTTTGAAATTTTTAGGCTGCGTTTCCACCAGAGATATGGATGGAGGTGGATGAGCAATGTGTCATGAACCAATAGAAACGCTTCATTTACCTATCTTCGCTCCGCCAAGCTGGCCCTATACTACGAAGTGTACAATTCAAACTTCCTATCTCGCTGTCCCGCTGACGCTTATATTGTTTAAGACGAGAGTGAAAGGGACGGCACGCACGATACGAACTTCAATTTTCGAATTTCGTTGTAGCCTCCTTGTTTCCACTTGAGCTGCGCTGAGAAAGGAGTCTGCCCATTATTTAGAATAAAATTTTCTTTATTTTTCAATGTCAGTGTTTTTTTTTCTATATCGAAAATACAAACTGAAATATAGATGCATAGAAAAACCAGAAAAATAAGACCAGCGCTGGGAATCGAACCCAGGTTCTCGGCATTCCGTGCCACGTGCTATACCACCACACCACCACTGGACAGTGATACAGACACGAATTTCTCCTAAAAAATGCAAAAAGATTCCAAAAAACAATCTTAATTTTTTTTCCATTGTTCTCAGGCGGTGACATGCCTGTCAAGGATTGTACCAAGCGGTCACTGGTCGGCGTCATTGATGACGGCACCAAAACAGTTCGGTTTGTGGTAAGTTAATAGTATAATCCCATCCACAAGAATATTTCTTCCTCATGTGGCTGACGTAGAAAAAATTCCGAAGAGGTTTCCCCAGTGTTGGCACCCCAGATATTTTTTTTTACCCTAACGCTACGCTAAATTAAACCCAAATTAGGCACTTTAATTTTTCTTATACCCTAAAAATATTTTTAAATAAAAACTAAGCAAATAAATGAAATTTATTGATAAACTAATAAGTAAACTACTACACCGTTTCGAAACATTCTTGGAATGCATCCATAATAGTCTTGGCTTCTATGTCATCTGCAGTAATTTACCCTAAAAAATACCCTCATCATCATCATCATCATCTTATGTCCTTTCCCGGGACGCAAACTATTTGTATACCGATTTTCATCTAAATCGGTTCAGCGGTTTAGACGTGATGAAGTAACAAACAAATAAACAAACAGACTTACAAACTTTCTCATTAATCATCATCCCAGCCTATATACGTCCCACTGCTGGGCACATGCCTCCTCTCAGAACAAGAGAGCTTGGGCCGTAGTTCCCACGCGGGCTCAGTCCGGATTGGGAACTTCACACGCACCATTGAATTGCTTCGCTGGTTTGTGCAGGTTTCCTCACGATGTTTTCCTTCACCGCAAAGCTCGCTGTAATTCCGCACATGAATTTCGAAAAACTCAAGGTGCGAGCCGGGGTTTGAACCCACGACCCTCTGCTTGAGAGGCGATAGGTCAAACCACTAGGCCACCACGGCTGTTTACGCTCCCCTATATCACATATTAATGCAGGTGATGGTCATCCGTAGATATACGAAGCGGAGCGCTCCGAGGAGTTGGCAGCGCACCAGCTCGACAAGACAGAAGTGCAGCCGCAGGAGGGATGGTCGGAACAGGATCCGCTGGAGATCATTCATCACATCAGACTATGCGCTGAGAAGGCCATTGACAAGTTGACCGAGAAAGGTGAGAATATGATATTTAAACACACACCTACAAAATCGGTCCTTTATGCATTTTACACAAAGCTGGAACTAGAATCCTGCAAAAACCAGATCCGGACCAGAGGATCCTACAAAACCGGGCAGCATGTGAACCCACAATTGGCGTGGCGCCGTAACAACCCGATTCCCGCCAGTTTGCTTAAATGTTTTTACATGATAACGCCAGTAATGACAAATATGTCAAAGATTATACACATAATCTTGTACACACCAACCGTGAGGTTTTGCATCTGATGACATACTTAACCCGCGCCAATCTCCAGTTTATCATTATTGTCAAAATTTAACCCGTCGACCGACCTAGGCACACCGTGTGTCTAACGCTGTCAGTGATCTCCGGGCGCTCTACGGGTTAAGTGTCATTCTTGTCTGTGAGTAATTGACACTTATCACTTTTGTCCGTCAGTCTTTTGGCCCTCCGAGATGCCTAACAAAATAATCACCCCCCGCCACTGGAACACACTTATCAGTTTTTGCTGGATCCGGCAAAACTTGACGCTGTGTGTACGGGCTCTAAGGCAAAAGGTTATGAGCCCTGTTTTAATATTACTATGTTTGTTTTTCAGGATATTCCAAGGATGACATTGTCACGTTGGGTATCACAAATCAGAGGGAGACGACTATTGCGTGGGACCGATACACGGGGGAGCCACTGCACCCGGCTATAGGTAAACTAACATACTTTTGTATCTTCCTTATCTGTTTACATAGTGTTCATACTTTACGTAGTTTCATGTCTGTCGCTCTGTATGTATGTCAGCTTAGATCTTTTAAACTTAGCAATGGATTTTAATGCGGTTTTCATGAATAGATAAAGTGATTTAAGAGGAAGGTTTAATTAGATAACTAAAAACATAAGAAGTCCCTACTGTCTTTTTTTAGTTAATACAAAAAATAACTATTAAAAATATATTGGTACGTTTTGCTTACTATTATGTATTTAAGTATGTTTATCCATAACACAAGCTAGCCAAAGGACTGAGATCAATTGATGTCAAGTATCCCGTGATAATGATTTTATTTTAAATCTAAATTTCCAGGATGGAACGACATACGAACAGACGCAACCGTGGACGCGATTCTCGCCAAGGTTCCCGACCGGAACAAGAACTATCTAAAGAACACATCCGGTCTCCCCATTAGCCCTTACTTCAGCGCTCTGAAGATGCGATGGTTGAAGGACAACGTGAAAACAGTGCGGCGAGCGAGCAGAGACAAGCGGCTTATGTTCGGGACTGTGGATTCATGGATAGTTTGGGTGAGGATCAGAACCCGGCTTTAGGCTTCCACCAGAGATGTGAAAGATACGCTACGAAACTATGTGACTGTTTCCATTAATGCTAAGCTGTGGAATATGCGCAGCCATGAGGTAGCTGTGCGAGGAAGATGTTTTACGTCGAGGGCGCTATTTAGAATCTAGAGGGTGGCGAGAGATTCAAAGTACGCCGCTCGAGCAAAATAATTATTTTTTAACCTTTTTCTTTTTCAGACCCTAACGGGCGGTCCGCAAGGTGGTTTGCATATAACAGACGTCACCAACGCTTCGCGAACCCTTCTCATGAACCTTGAGACCCTTAATTGGGACCCTATGTTGTGCAGGTAAGCTACAATTTAATATATCACCTATAGCAGCCTAAAGGCACAAAATGTCTAATCCATACTAATATTATAAATGCAAAAGTTAGTGTGTTTGTATGTGTGTCCGTCTTTCAATTTTAGATATAGATTTTGATGTCGTTTCGATAGTTCTTTGTATCTCTACCAGATAAATGAAACACTGTATTCGGCCATTTTCACAGAAAAGTGTCACAGAAAAATGAGACGGTTGAAAGTCTACCGAAGAGGAGCGCAGATTTTATGCAATTCTACTGGTGGATTTTTATCTCGCTCACCGTTCCGGTTTTCCTTTGCAGGTTATTCGGCATCCATCGGGATTCGCTGCCACAAATACGTAGCAGTTCTGAAGTGTATGGCGTCGTCAAAGACAGGTCTATATTGGATGGGATCAGAATATCTGGGGTAAGTTTGTCAACCGTTCGAGCAAAAGCGAATAGCAAAGCTCTGCCATGTCAACGTCAGTTCTCTTTATAGTTTGTCGCCATGACGGATCATAACATATTTATTAATAACAATATAACATAATATTTACATAGATAGTAACGATAGAGGTACAGTAGCCGGCAATAAAGATTGCACATCGGTCTTCGGAAAAAGACAATTGGCTGTTCACGACGATTTCCGAACA